>NW_026440482.1:0-108358 GCF_025698485.1 Gossypium arboreum
TTGTAGATATTATTATTATTATTATTACATACTTTTATTATATGCATATATATATATGTATTTTATGTACATATTATTATTTTATATTATTATTACCAAATATGTCATTTTTCCTATTTTATTATTAGTACATGATTTGTTTTTATTTTGTAAATATCATTATTATTGTTATTCTAATATTCTAGTATTCCATGTTAATATTTTCATTAATGATATAATTTTTTTTCGTCCTTTATCTATTTTAATTTCTCACTTTAGGAATATTTTTCTCATGTTTTAATTAATTTCAAAAATAAGGCAATGTACCGATTTAATATTAAGCTATCGATTTCATCGCTATGTTGGGTGAAATTAAAGCGTTGTGTTAAAAAGCAGGACACCCTTTCTAAAAAATCGAAAACTAAAATTCTCATTTTTCAATCGGATCACGATTAAATATTATATTGAACTCGTATTTTTGAAAATCAAGTCAACACATGTTTATGAGATACCAATTTTGGGCGTCGCGAGGGTGCTAATACCTTCCTCGCAGAATCGACTCGAACTCCAATTTTCTCTCGGACTTTTGACGTAGACCTAAATTCGCCCTCATTTTGTGCAAGAATAAGTTTTCTTTTTCTAAAAAGGATGGTTTATTAGGTGTCGGTCACACCTAGAAAAAAGATCGGATGCGACTCCTTTTTAATAAAATCGAAAGTTGGTTTTCAAATGTTTAATAAATCACCACAATTAGCGACCAAGCGAAACTAAATTTTTTTAAGTCGCTACAATAATAATAATAATAATAATAATAATAATAATAATAATAATAATAATAATAGTAATAGCAATAATAATGTAAATATATACAAAAGAAAATATATAATGTGACAAAATCAATACGAAATTAATTAGTTTAATAATTTGATGATAGCAATAGTAATAATATAATAATAAAGTAAAAATAATAGTAATACATTAATAAGAATAATAATAGTATATTAATAACAATAATAGAAAATAATGACGAGATAGTAATAATAGTAATAAACTAAAGAGTACTAATGGTACTAACAATAATATAAATAATAATGAAAACAACAAGAGAAATAATAACAATAATGAATAAAAATAATGATAATAATAATAATAATAATAGCAATAATAATAAAATTAATAAATAAATATAATTAATAAATTTTAATAATAAAATGGCAAATTAACTAAAAAGGATTAAATTGGATTGAAAACCAAAATTTGGGGCAAATCTGAAATAAAGATAAAGAGAATAGGACCAAATCGAACACGCAAATAATAAGGAGGGACCAAAAGCGCAAAAAGATCCAAACTCCTAAATGTAGCACCTGGGCGCGGGCCAAATTAGGACAGTATGCAAATTCCAGGGTAAATTTACAAGAACATAAAATCTGATGGGCCAATTTAGAAGTAGCCGAAGGAGAGGGACTAAAAGTGAAAATCCCCCATCTAAAGGGACAATGCACATGGCCCAAGTCGCATGCTGACTTTCCCCTTTCCAATGTTGTTTTATTGTGCTATTTAAAATAAAAAAACTGTTTTAGAATCTTTTTTACTTTTGCAACCTTTTTTTTTTAAAGAAAAAAAAAACCTTAATGCTCTCTAACTCTCCCCATTTCCCTTTTCTTTTCAAGTAAAGGCTCATCTCAAGCCCTCACCACCCTCCAAAATCTGATTACGACCAACAAAGCAAGACCCTTCGACAATGAAAACACGATGTAACTCGGTAAGCCTCTCGTCCTCTCTTATATTTCAGATTTGTGTCGAATGAAAGAAGAAAAATAGAATAAAAAAGTGTAACAAGTAGTCACCTTAGAAATATTTTTTATTTTATCTTCAAAAATCCATACCCGTTTCTCTTGAAAACAAAGAAAAAAAAGTCCCCTATTTACAAACGGTTCTCCCATCGAAATATCAAAAATCCCCTCAAAAAATGATATATGAAAGAAAGGCCCTTTTCTCTCTTGAAATCGACTTGATTGGAGAGGAGAATTAGATGGCCGACCACGGCGTTGGTGAGTTCTCCTCTTTTGTTTTCTTTTATTGATTTTTCTATTTAAAATAGATTTGTAATGAAAATAAAAGATAAAACAAAATATAAATTGAACAAAAAGAAACCGAACAAGTAGAGACTAAAATCAACCTTTCTTGATTTTGTTTTCTTGATTTTTACTGATGTGTGTAAAAGCTTTTCTCCTTTTGGACCAAAAAACAATGACCGTGTTCTCTTTTAAAGCCAAGTTACAAGACTTTTATTTTCTATTTTTGTCTTTTTGCTCTTGTTTCTTCGCTACTTAGCCTCTGTTGTTCTCTTGTTTCTTGTTGTTTGTGTTTGGGGTATAGGAGTGTCGACGCGTGAAAGCATGGTGACCAAGGTGAGGGTATGTGGCTTGAAGGTCTTGCGTTGGCCCTTAACACGAGGGTATGGGGCGATGACAGACAGTATGGGCGATTGAACTTGGGCATTATGCATGTTGAGGCCAGCACATGGAGGCAGCGGCACGAGGGTTAGGGGCTGGTTCTCTTCTTCATTTTAGGGTTTGAATTGGGTTGCTGTTGGGTTTCGGATTTAATGGGTTTTGGGCTCATCTGTTTAGTGGGTTTAGGTTTTATTTGGGTTTGTATTTTGGGTCTGTAATTGGGCTAAATTTGGGTTGTACAGCTGCCCCTCTTTGCTTGTTGTTGTGTAACGAGAACAAAGCAAAGACTTTTAAGACAGACCAAATTTGCCCAACCTCGCCGAATCTTGACTTGTTAAGCGCTTCTTTTCTCCAGGTAGCTTCATTCCAATCTTGTTGCTTCACTTCGCATCACTGCTCTACTGCAGCTTCAAGAAGGTAGGGTTTATTCTGATCTGCTCCATTGCAACTCCATGGAGATAAGACACGCGACCGAAACTTCAAGGAGATCTGCTGTAGCTTCGATCAATCTACTGAAACTTCGAGGAGATCTGCTGTGGCTTTTAACTGCTCCAATGCCATTTCAAGGAGAAGATACTTGATTCTCAACCTGTTACCTTACTGCTTAAGGCGATAATATCTATAAACTTCAGCTTGTTACCCTACTGCTTAGGGGGTTAAAACTTCGTCTTCGATCTGCTCCACTACTGCTTAGGGAGATAAGATCTTCAATTTAACCTTGTTACCCTACTGCTTAGGGGTTTAAGGTTCTTCGTCTTCGATCTGTTCCACTACTGCTTAGGGGGTTAAGATCTGTAAATTTAGTCTGTTACCCTACTGCTTAGGGGGTTAAAGCTTGGTGGTTTGAAGAAAACCAAATTTACCATTTTTTCAAACAAACCCACCAATTCTTTTTGCCATTAATCTTAATCTTTGGGTTCTATACCATTTTTACAATTTTTCCCTTTTCTGCTAATCCTTTATTTATTTCTGTATCCTTTTCATTTTGAAATTTCTAATTCCCTCCTTTTTTCTTGCAAACCTTTTTTCTTCTTTTTTTCCTTTCAAATTTTTCACATAAGAATTAATCCAACTAGCATTCAAACTAACTAAACTACTACATTACTTAACTCATATACCATCAACTCAAACATATCAAAACTACTTAAGCATACCATGTACAACTAAACAAAACACTATGAAACCCATACTAACCAATCTTACCTTAGCTACAATATCAAGTTCAAGCTTCAAACATCTAACAAGTACCATACAGACTACCATAAAATCTCATCAAACTACCATCCACTTAAACTCAGATTTTCAACCAATCAACACTAACAAAGCTCGCACGCTTAACAGACACTCTAAATAAGCAACTTCTTCATAGAAGAAATACATACATCCAGCTAACCAATTTTAGAACATTAACTTCAAAGCAAATCAGATAAAACAGATTCCAATCACCAGAAAATCTTTAGATCCAACAATCTTCAGACAATCCATTACCTATCATCAACCACACACATCAACCATGATTACTTACACACTCTGAATCTTAAGACATCCATTGAATAACCATCTCAACGAGTCTAAGTCACTCTCATACTTCACCTTCAACTCAACCAACCATGCATAAATTTTACCAACAAAACTCTCATCACTAAAACCCATTCATCACAATATCAAGCAACTCATCCAACCAATATCTCTATCACTCATTCAATCTTCACATGCAAATCACCACATAAACCATCAAACCTGAACATTAAACCTCACCCATACAATAATACCCAATCTCCATTAAGCCACCTGCAAAGCCGAACAACATCTCAATCTATTGAAGCAACACATCACCAATAACACACACTACTTAATTAGAAACTCTAAATCTCATCCCATCTAAAGCTACTCATCAAGCTATCAAACAAAATTACCAACCAGCATAACAACTCTAGCTCAACCCTTCTAGAACAAATTCTAACCAATCTCAACCTCCCATAATGAAAACCTATGAAACCATCCTAAGTCTACCCAACACTCAATCAACTCACTACCAACTACTAACCAAAAATCACCTCAACCAATGTAATGCAGACCACAATATCTTACCCAATTAACCTCATTAACTTGATCTAAACAATTCTTATCTCCCCCAAGCCTTACACTAATCCAAGTATCAATCTCTCATCCACATATCCTAAATTCTACACCCAATTCCTTAAACAACTCTAAACAAACCACAAATTACCAATAAAATTACTTGAAATCCCTTAGATCTGCTCATAAATCTCTATATTCTCTGACACCATCTAAACATCATCATTCATACCCTCTAACTCTTAACATATCTCCAATCTCTACATTTCCTACTCCAATTCTCACCACACGCAATCTTACAGAATTCATCACATTTGACAATAACCTACTAATTACTTTAACTTCTACATAAATATTCTCTTATAGCACTTCTATACCAACTTCTTTCACACTCATCTAAATCACCCGTATTATCCAAGATCATTGTTCACAATCAACTTTTCATAATTTCTTCTCTTCACATAGCTTACTTCCTTTCATCACAATTTTATCTTCCAATCTAATCCCATTTCCTCTTACCTCAATTATCTTTTTCCCAATTATTACCTCTCTGTTTTCTTGAGCGACATTATCCAATATATTCCTTACTTGATCACACTTACAATTTACCCTATTTCTAATTACTTAAATCTTCAATCCCTAATATCTACTAAGCATTCTCATTCAATCTCCTAATGCCCTACCCATATGCCTCTTAAGTTCGTACCTATCAAGTATTTATCTTCCAACTCCAATCTCCCTTCATTTTACGATTAAAGCCCTTCTTCACCTACGATATCTATTGCACTACTAATATCAATCTAACTCATTAACATTCTACCCTAAACTTTACCATCATTCCTTTCCCAATCCTTTCTTCCTAATGTATCCATTTCAACCGACTCTGTTACCTTCAGAAATCTCATCTACATCCGAAATTTCACACATTACTCATCATACTCTACCCTTTCATTCATCCTACAATTCTTTGATCACCATTCATTTCTCTTCATATCCATTGATTATTTCTACTCGAAGTTCTTTTCTTCGATCTTTAATTCCATTTGGTGAAGTAATCTATAACCACAAAGATGAAACGATGTCCATTAGATGCCTTTGGTGAGATTGGCCCAATGACATCCATGCCCCACATGGAGAAAGGCCATGGAGAAGTCATGACGTGAAGGGGTGAAGGAGGTACATGAATTTTATCTCCATAGATTTGGCATTTATGGCACTTTTTGGCATAGTTGATGCAATCTCCTTCCATAGTAGACCAATAATATCCGAATCTCATGATCTGTCTGGCCATGGTGAAACCATTAGCATGCGTCCCACAGACACCCTCATGAACCTCTTCTAGGATTTGCTTAGCCTCGACAGCGTCCACACATCTTAAGAGCACTTGGTCTTTTCTTCTTTTATACAGGATTTCTCCATCCAAGACATAGTCACTGGCCAACCTTCTTAATGTCCTCTTGTCATTCTCGATCGCTGGTCAGGTATTCACGACTCTTCACATATCGTAAAATATCCTGATACCAAGGATGGTCATCTTTCTCTTCTTCTTCTTCGATGTTGCAGCAATGAGCTGGAGCTTCATAAATGCTCATTTGGATAGGCTTCATATCCTCTTGCTTGTTCACTTTGATCATAGAAGCTAAAGTTGCCAAGGTATCAGCCATCTGGTTTTCATCTCGTGGGAGATAGCAGAAAGTGATATCGTCAAACTCCTCGATTAACTCAAGAACCAATCTTCGATAACTGATCAACTTGGGATCTCTTGTCTCCCATTCACCTTTAAGCTGATAGATTACTAGCGCAGAATCTCTGTATACCTCTAATACTTTTATTTTGCGTTCTATGGCTGCACGGATGCCCATGATGCATGCCTCGTATTCCGCCATGTTGTTTGTGCAGTCAAAATCTAATTTACTGGCGAAAGGATAATAATCTCCGTTTGGGGATACCAAGACTGCCCCGATTCCATTACCTACAGCATTTGAAGCTCCGTCAAAATTTAGCTTCCAATGGTGGCCTTCTTGAGAGTCTTTTTCTGTGGTTGCAACATACATTAGATCTTCATTCGGGAAATCAAAGCTCAATGGCTCATAATCTTCTAGAGCTCTACTGGCCAGAAAGTCTGCTATTGCACTCCCCTTTACAACCTTTTGATTCACGTAGATTATATCGAACTCAGAAAGTAACATTTGTCAACGAGCCATTCTTCCTTTCAAAGCGTTTGATTCCATCATGTATTTCAAAGGGTCCAGTTTTGAGATGAGCCAAGTTGTGTGGTACAACATGTATTGCCTCGATCTTGGTGTCCAAATCAAAGCACAACACAACTTCTCGATCGGTGAATATCTCGCTTCACATTCAAGTGAATTTCTTCTTTGAGATAGTATATTGCTTTTCTTTTCTTCCGGTCTCGTCATGTTGGCCTAGCACGCATCCCATGGAATTCTCGAACACCGTCAGTACAATATCGATGGTTTATCCGGACAAGGTGGCATCGATCGGGCGTTGGATAGGTAATGCTTGACCTTGTCAAAAGTTCTCTCGCACTCCTCATCCCAAACACCTGGATTATGCTTCCTAAGGAGACGAAATATCGGATCACATTTTTCTATCAGTTGTGAGATGAACCGAGCAATGTAATTCAGCCTTCCTAGGAAACCTCGAACTTCTTTTTGAGTACGTGGTGGAGGTAATTCTTGTATAGCCCTAACTTTATCTGGGTCGATTTCAATTCCTTTTTCACTGACCACAAATCCCAACAGTTTTCCTGACTGGGCTCCGAATGTACACTTTGTGGGGTTGAGTTTTAGTTGGAACTTCCTAAACCTTAAGAATAGTTTCCTCGGGACTGCACATGCTCATTTTCATGCTCGATTTTGCAATCATGTCATCGACATAAACTTCGATCTCCTTGTGCATCATATCATGGAATAAAGTTACCATGGCTCTCTGATATGTTGCTCCCGCGTTTTTTAGCCCGAATGGCATAACTTTATAACAAAATGTTCCCCATATGGTTACGAATGTGGTCTTTTCCATGTCTTCCGGATGCATCTTTATCTGGTTGTATCCCAGAAGCCGTCCATAAACGAGAAAAGTGAGTAACTCGCCGTGTTATCCACTAATGTATCAATGTGAGGCAACGGAAAGTTATCTTTTGGGTGGCTTTGTTTAGATCCCGATAATCTATGCACATCCGTACCTTTCCATCTTTCTTAGGAACGGGACTATATTGGCCACCCATTTCGAGTACTTGACCACTTGTAAGAAACCGTCGTCGAATCGCTTCTTGACCTCTTCTTTTATTTTCAACAAAATATCGGGTCTCATCCTTGGAGTTTCATTGAACGGCTTGCACTCTTCCTTTATAGGAGTCGATGTACCACGATATCGGTATTCAATCGGGCATGTCTTTATATGACCAGGCGAAGACATCCTTGAATTCCCGGAGTAACTTGATGAGGTCTCGCTTTGTTTCTGCAGCAATACTAGCTCCAATTTTCACCTCTTTTCCTTCTCCTAAGCTCACAATTTCCACCGACTCTTTGTGAGGTAAGATTTGTTTCTCCTCTTGTTCTACCATTCTTAACAAATCAGGAGACAGGCCACAAATTTGGTCATCTTCAAAATCCTCCGTGTCCTCTATACACAAGTCTTGTTCGAAAGGAATCTCTGAGTCATTGGCAACATCGCTCATATCACTGATATCTGGGGACCTGTTATGGGTGAAGAAAGAAATCCAAAGAACAATGAATCTAAGAATATTTTATTTGTACGGTATGATTATGAATGAATTAGAAAGAATAAAAGAATATTCACTCAAGATGATATGCAAAAATGCATTTTCCATTGAAATAACGATATTTGGGCATATGCCTATTTCATAAAAGGATTCTTACTGCCCCTAGGCTTAGAGCAATAAGCTTGTTTTGAGCATTACTCTGAGTTAACCCTAAAAGTTACAGGGATCTCCTCCACGGTCTAATTGTTCAAAACGCTTCTAGGGATGTAAGGGCGAACTCCAGCTAAATTTTCTTCAGTTTTCCCTTCAGATATGGCGTTAATGCTCAAACTGTCCAATATTTCTTCGACGGGCTCTTTCCTTGTCGATCTTCCTTTAGAGTGAATAGTCCCTCCTGAGACGAATGTTTTGGATAAATGAGGGAAGGTCATCGGCTCCTACTTGACCTCCTCACCGCATAAACGCGCTCTCCTTATCTTTTGCCTTTTCTCCAGCTCTTTCTTCTTTTGCTTCGCATCTGGCTTAAATCCTAAGCCAAAGCGGTCTTGTTTTTCCTTCAATACTGGTACCTCGATCCATCCTTGGAGGCATCTTCCCAGTCCTTTCCCTGGCAAAGCTCCTTTGCCAACAGTTAATCGTAGGCCCATCCTTGTGGTTTTGGATATTTTAGGTCTTTGGGATCTTGTTTCCTCGACGATGAATGTAGCATTTACAAATTCTAGTGATCGAAAAGAACACTCTATCACCTCATCATCTGTACCTCACGCACGGCGCATCACCGTGAGAGATGCAATGATATCTTCCTCGCGTTTATCGTTACCAACCTACCTCGATTACCAACTTCAACTTTTGGTGTAGGGATGATGACCTTTGCCCCGCCGAGTGAATCCACGGTCTCCCCAACAGACAATTGTATGATGGCTTGATGTCCATTACCAAGAAGTCTACCTCGTATGTATTTGGGCCAATCAAGAGAGGTATCTCGATCCTTCCCATCACTTTTCTTTCCATACCGTCGAATTCTCTCACGACGTTTTGACATGTCTTCATGTGAGAGTTATCCACTGGCAACCTATTTAACGTGGACAAGGGCATGACATTCAATGCCGATCCATTATCAATCAATACCCCCGGCAATGTGTATCCTTTGCAGCGAGTGGTAATGTGTAGGGCCTTTGTAGATCCCATGCCTCCCGATGGTATTTCATCATCATTAAAGAAAATAAAATTATCCGCGCTGATGTTATTGACTAGGCGATCGAGTTTGTTGACAGAGATGTCATCCGCAACATATGTTTCATTTAAAACCTTCATCAATGCACTTCGGTGAGTATCTGAACTCAAGAGCAAGGCTAGTATGGATATACGAGCTGGCTATTTGTGCAATTGCTCCACGATGCTGTACTCGCTGTGTTTTAAGAATTTTAAGAATTCCTTAGCCTCTTTTTCAGTTACAGGCTCATTGACGGGTGATTCGGGTCTGGTCGTCTTTTCCTTTTCTTGTTCAATGACCACGGATTTTCCTTTAGCTGATTCTGCCTTTGTGTTCGGAGTATAACGCCTTCCGCTGCGTGTATAGAAACCCTCGTCTTGACCTTTCTCACAAGCGACAACTGGATTCTCCTCTCCCGGGATCGTTACATTGCAGTCGTAATTCCACGGAACCCTTTTGCTATCCTTATAAGGGAAAGCAATGGGCTTTTGAATTATGACCTTTAGCGCAATTGGTACTCCGACTTCACTGACTCTTGGTCGGGATATAATTACGACCGGGTGATTGACCCCTCGGACATTGTTGGTTGGCCCTTGCTCTGACGTGCACACATCTTCTCCCTCGAGGCCCTCAGTATACTCAAGGAATTCAATCTCTTTATTTTCCATCAATATCTGTACCATTGCCCTAAATTCATTGCACTCCTGGATCTCATGACCCTCTTCGTTGTGATATTCGCAGTAGTATTTTGCTCCTTCGGGCTTCTCCCCTAAACCTTGTGTGAGTAAACCTTCTTCTACCATTTTCTTCTAAACCCACTTCAATGGAGTCTTTACCTCTGATATATCTATCTTGGTTCTCCTCCCTTCATTTTCGACTATCGCGTTTACCCCTTCATCTGAATGACTGGGTAACGGATTTCCCGCCACATTAGGTCCTGTGGGATCATCGAACTTCACAATGCCCATCTTTATGAACCTTTCGACCAATTTCTTGAAGGCCGTGCAGTTTTCAATTGTGTGTCCCGAGATTCCTGCATGGTATTCGCATTGAGCATTTGCGTCATACCACTTAGGGAATGGAGGTTGCATGGGTTTTAGGTAAAATGGGGACACTACATGTGCGTCGAACAGGTTCTTGTAAAGCTCCTTATACGTCATTGGGATTGGCGTGAATTGAACTCTTTCTGTGTTAGGCCTCGGGTTGGAATCCTGTTTTGTAGAGCCCTGATGGCTAGTAGTCACTGCCCTTGGTTGGCTCACTGTGACTGGCTTGGAATAACTTTTATTGTATATGCTTGCATTGTTTACTTCACTTTCTTTCGTTCTAGGAGCCGATCTTTTGGCACTTTCTCCCGCTTCAATTTTCCCACATCTCACCGCGTTTTCTATCATCTCCTCGGACATTACTATGTCCGAGAAGCTTTTAGTGGCACTTCCTAACATGTGGTTAATGAATGGGGCCTTTAGAGTGTTGATAAATAGCATGGTCGTTTCCTTCTCCAGGAGGGGTGGCTGAACTTGCATCGCTATTTCCCTCCACCGTCGTGCATACTGTTTGAAGGTTTCACTCGGCTTCTTTTCCATGTTTTGTAGGGTAATTCTGTCAGGTGCTATGTCCGTCACGTGACCGTATTGTTTCATGAAAGCTTGAGCCAAGTCTTTCCACGAACCAATTTGGGCACGGCTGAGCTGGTTATACCACTTGGTCGCAGATCCGATCGACCGTCTCACGAAACAAGTGGATCAACAGCTGATCATTGTTAACATACCCTGTCATCCTTCGACAGAACATCGTAATATGAGCTTCAGGACAGCTCGTCCCGTTATACTTTTCGAACTCCGGGATTTTAAATTTCGGTGGGAGGACCAGATCTGGGACTAAGCTTAAGTCCTTAGCATCTATCCCGCCACAGTAATCAGCAGCTTCCATTGCTCAATTTTTCCTCAAGCCATTTGCACCGATTATCGAGTTGTTTTGCCATATCTACTTTTCCTTTCTCCATTTCGCTATGTCATCAAGGTCCGGACAAATGGGTTATTGGATTATCCCGGATTAGAGCCCGATCTTATAGGAATGTTTATTGGTGTCGAGGCATTGGCCCGGTATTGCTTTGGGCTTAATAGTGACGGATACCGTTCGTGGATGCACCTCCGATTGTGGTTGAGTGTTTATCGAAGCAAAGCCTGGAGGATAGATAGGGTCTTCATTATCGTTCCCCATGGTGCTCTTCCCTTTCTCGCGTTCTCTAGCCAAAGAATCGCGCTTAACCGGCCTATTAGATTATTTTGGGATTCTTCCATTTTTCCTTCATATCTTGTTGTATCTTAGCCAGTTGCTTTTGCATCTGTGCTTGTAATTGCTCTTGCATTTCCCTTTGCATTTGTTCTATTCTCTCTAATCTCTGATCTATTGCCTTGGTTTTACGGCGGGTATAGTAGCTGTGTTCGGTTGGTTGATTCTCGTTGGTTTCCAGATTAACTGAAATAATTTTGTTTAATCAGGGTCTTTTCACAAAATTTAATGCACATGATGAAATGTAATGCAAATGAATGAATGCAAAACAAAAAAGGCGTTGATTCTAATTCAATTTCATTAGAAGAACTTCACTAGAAGAAAAATTTCTTTACATAGAACGGGTGATTACATATACGACTTTGCCCTAATGCCCAAAGCCTTAATTTTTCTAAGGAGCCAAGCTAGTTTTCGGCCTCGATCTGATTCTGACTCGTACTTTAAGCTTAATACATCAGCTTGAACTGCCAAGGTTTGCAAGTGATCGGCTACCTCTCGAACCTGAGCCACAGCTTCGCCCATGACATAATCTCTATCTCTAATCTGGTTCTGAGAGTGGTGAAGTTGTTCCCTGCAATGGTCGTTGTTTGCCTCAAGCAGTTCCACTCGAATTTTACTATCTCGTAGTGCAGTCTCGAGTTCTTCTACTTTCCCTTTTAACTCTTCGATCCTGCTCAGACAAGCTTTCAGCTCAATTACCGAATTACAGCTACGATGTTGATGAAGTGATCTTTCCAATTCAACCACCCGGGCACGTAACTTCTCCTTTCCGTTTTGGCTTTCTAACAAACTCTTTTTCAGAGTGTCCTCTCGTATTCGGGCATCTTGAAACCTTTTCTACCAATGGTCGGCTCTAGTCTTTTCTACTTTGATCTCTTGACGCCATTGCTCTGACGTTTTACCTAAACCGGCAGTTCTTATTGACATACGCAGCTTCTTGTAATCGGTTTTCAAACTATTCAAACCTTCCTCGGCCTTGTTCTTTCCTTTCCTTAACTTTTCAGCCTCTAGCTTGTGGATATCAACGTCTAATCCCAATTTCATTTTCTCTTCTTCTAGCTGTTCTATCTTCTTCCCCAACTCTGAGTTCCTTTTCTCAAAGTCTTGTTTAATGATCTCTAACTCGGATGGGATAACCCGTAAATGCTCCTCTATCGGTTGAGTGTTCCCTTGATTCGGCCTAGGGATGTTGTTGTTGACTCTCCTACCCCACCACCATTCATACCGGGGGTGGTCATCGGGCCTGTGGTAAATCCTTTCATTCTTCGAGCTTGGTTCCATGCATCTGATATCTCGCGAACCCTCTTTTTATAATTATTGTCTTTATAGGAGAACTCACATTGTGCCAAACCCTGTGTCATCGGTATAAATTGCCTTGATCGATATTGCCTTAACACCATCAGTGGAGCGTATCCAACGGCTCCCCATATTCCGGCCAGAGGGACCCAATCAAAATCGCCGCACCTATATAAGATCTCATCAGGAATCAACCACGGAGCTCTCCATTCAACGTCTTCGGCCCGCAAATTCTGGAGAATAGTTATCCATTTTTCTTCTGAGATGTCGTCTCGCCTCGGTGTGGCCACGAATTCCCTTAATGGGGAATAATCCTTAGAGAAGACCCGATAGGAGACCTTCTCCACCTTCGAAATGGTCGTGGAACCAGGCTAAAAGAAGTGAGCACAACCAATAAATCTTCCTCGCCCGCTCTCCGGCATGCATTCAAGGATCTGAAGGTTTCGCTAGTATTCTTTGGGACGGTGTAGTACCTTTATCAAGCGGTCGAATAGATCGAGACCGCTTCATCTATGTGTCCTAGCGCCTTGGGAAAGATGATCAAACCGTAGAGGCTTAAGGCAAAAACATCAACCCTTTTCTTGAATCCGGTGCGCAAGAATCAAGTCCTCAAATTCCCCAAGGAATACACTTACTATCCCCTTTTTGCTTGATGCGGCTGCAACCCATTGCTCGCTCATCCCGTTACATTCATCAACTTCTTCAAAAAGGAGGGATGTTGATGGTCTTGAATAGGCCTTGTCACCTGAATCTTTGGGCAATTAAGTAACGCCATGTATTCCTCCACAAGAGGTACTAAATCAACTTCTCCGAAGGTGAAGCAAGCTATGTGAGGTTCCAAAGCTGCGAGAGCCCTAATAAGTACTTATCCACCTTTACATCGAGCAAATAGGGTAAATCGCAGTAGTTAAAGAAAAGAGTTGCTTGACTTCGCGTTCCAACTATTCCATATATCCTTTAACTCTTGCAGGTTATTTTGAGTCACACTGATGCGAGTGAAATCCCAAAACTCCGATTCATATCCCTCGGTCAAACTGTCTCCTTTCTCTTGTTGTGTTCTTTCAGACCACATTCGGACGGCCGCATTATCCTCCACCCTATCAAGAAATCCTTTTTCCATGCTAAACTCTTCTATTTAGTAATCGAACGTAAATCAACACCCTTTTATGATGAAATGCCATGCAAAAACAATCAAAATACAACAAGTTAGTATTATATACAAAGAATAGAATTCAAAACAAATAAGGAGTAAATAAACGCCTAATAGGGTAACCACTAGGGTTCGGTGTGGTTCTACCTAGGGTAGGCTCCTAGGGCTCATTACATGTAGTTCGGTTCTAAGGTAAAGGTACCTGAACCAGCAGATTCCTCGACCCTCACCCATTATAGGTTCATACGGACCGAGTTCGATTCAGGGGAATACATTTCCCTACGGCTATACGGAGATGAAAACCTCACGAAGACGCAGGTACGGATATATCCCGAAAGCGATCCACTATCCTATACGGAGGTGAAGACCTCACGAAGGAATAGTTTCTCACTCCCACTTAAAAGGTGTGACCACAACGGTCATGCAATGCAATGTGAGAGGATATATGCATAAAAACTTGAAGCGATTAAAGAAAATAGGAATAAAATGATGAAAACAGTATGAAAAATGGGTGAAATGCAATGAAGAGATCGTATATCAAAACCCAAATTCTCAATTTTCGAAAAAAAGACAAAAGTTAATCAACTTGTGGCTTGACTCTCTTATAAAGGTCCCCAGTGGAGTCGCCAAGCTGTCGTAACCATTTTTTTGAAAAAAACGGGAATCGACTTGGGTTTTGAAAATAAAAGAACAGGAGTCGCCACCAATCTTTTTAGGTGTGATTGGATCACCTTGTAAAAGGTGTTGTTTTTAATAAATGGTTTGATTTATTTAAACAACAATTTTGGTCCACGTAAATCAAGAAAACAGGTTCGGGAGTCGGTTACGCACAAGGAAAGATTAGCACCCTCGTAACGCCCAAGAATTGGTACCTAGTTGATTAATTAGTGTCTTAGTGTCGAAAATTTGAAAACTTGAAAGAATTTAAAATACGATCCCTCTTTGTAAAGAAAATGCTCAAATGTTAAAGACCTTCTCGTCTCAAAATATAAAATGTCACATCCAGTAAGTTAGGACACGACATCTTGAATTTTCGAGAGCGAGCTTGCCTTTTATATAAAAATTCGTGTATTTCAAAAGGATATTCGGTTAGTTAAGGTGAACGAGGAACGTCGAAACCCAGTAAGTTAGGGCACGTTTCCTCGAATTACCAAATATTGAACATTGCCTTGCCTTAGAAAACACGAGTGAAATTCCAAAGGGATATTCGATTATTTGGAACAAACGGGAGATTTGCAACCCAGCACGATAGGGCACTATTCCCTAAATTGCTAAATACCGAACATTTCCTTTGTTTTTATAAGTTTTTTTTTTTAGAAAATATGAATGAAACTCTAAAAAGACATTCGATTAGTTTGAGCAAACGAGAAATTGCAACCCAGCACGTTAGGGCACGATTCCATGGATTGCCAAATATCAAATATCTCTTTCATTTTAATGAATTTTTTTTAAAAAAGCCTAAATGAAAATTTATATATAAATATAATACAGTAAAACTTTAAGATAAAATTTAAAATAAGTGATATGTATATAAAGTTCAAAGTAAATAACAATAAAAGAATTTAAAATCGTTAACATATAAAAGATATATACAAAAGTTTAAAAGAAATAACATATGTAAAGTATTTAAAGTTGATAATAATATAAAATATATGTTATGTCTAATAATAATAATAATAATAATAATAATAGTAATAGCAGTAATAATGTAAATATATACAAAAAGAAAATATATAATGTGACAAAATCAATACGAAATTAATTAGTTTAATAATTTGATGATAGCAATAGTAATAATATAATAATAAAGTAAAAATAATAGTAATACATTAATAAGAATAATAATAGTATATTAATAACAATAATAGAAAATAATGATGAGATAGTAATAATAGTAATAAACTAAAGAGTACTAATGGTACTAACAATAATATAAATAATAATGAAAACAACAAGAGAAATAATAACAATAATGTAATAAAAATAATGATAATAATAATAATAATAATAATAATAGCAATAATAATAAAATTAATAAATAAATATAATTAATCAATTTTAATAATAAAATGGCAAATTAACTAAAAGGATTAAATTGGATTGAAAACCAAAATTAGGGCAAATCTGAAATAAAGATAAAGAGAATAGGACCAAATCGAACACGCAAATAATAAGGAGGGACCAAAAGCAAAAAGATCCAAACTCCTAAATGTAGCACTGGCGGGCCAAATTAGGACAAGATGCAAATTCGAGGTAAATTTACAAGAACATAAAATGCAAAGCGGGCCAATTTAGAAGTGGCCGAAGGAGAGGGACTAAAAGTGAAAATCCCCATCTAAAGGGACAATGCACATGGCCCAAGTCGCATCTTGACTTTCCCTTTCCAATGTTGTTTTATTGTGCTATTTAAAATAAAAAACTGTTTTAGAATCTTTTTACTTTTGCAACCTTTTTTTTTAAAGAAAAAAAACCTTAATGCTCTCTAACTCTCCCCATTTCCCTTTTCTTTTCAATTGAAGGCTCATCTCAAGCCCTCACCACCCTCCAAAATCTGACACGACCAACAAAGCAAGACCCTTCGACAGCGAAAACACGATGCAACTCCGTAAGCCTCTCGTCCTCTCTTATATTTCGTATTTGTGTCGAATGAAAGAAGAAAAATAGAATAAAAAAATTGTAACAAGTAGTCACCTTAGAAATATTTTTTTTATTTTATCTTCAAAAAATCCATACCCGTTTCTCTTGAAAACAAAGAAAAAAAGAAAGTCCCCTATTTACAAACGGTTCTCCCATCGAAATATCAAAAAATCCCCCTCAAAAAAATGATATATGAAAGAAAGGCCCCTTTTTCTCTCTTGAAATTGACTTTAGTGACGGAAAGGAGAATTTCGATGGCCGACCACGGGGCGTTCGGGTAAGGTTCTCCTCTTTTTGTTTTCTTTTTATTGATTTTTCTATTTAAAATAGATTTGTAATGAAAATAAAAAGATAAAACAAAATATAAATTGAACAAAAAGAAACCGAACAAGTAGAGACTAAAATCAACCTTTCTTGATTTTGTTTTCTTGATTTTTTACTGATGTGTGTGTAAAAAGCTTTTCTCCCCTTTTGGACCAAAAAAAACAATGACCAGGTTCTCTTTTAAAGCCAAGTTACAAGACTTTTATTTTCTATTTTTTGTCTTTTTGCTCTTGTTTCTTCTGCTACTTGGCCTCTGTTGTTGCTGTTGTTTCTTGTTGTTTGTGTTTGCAGGGTATAGGAGTGTCAGACGCGTGGAGCATGGTGACCAAGGCTGAGGGGTATGTGGCGGCTGAAGGTCTTGCGTTGGCCCTTAACACGAGGGTATGGGGCGATGGCAGACAGTATGGGCGATTGAACTTAGGCGTTGTGCATGTTGAGGCCAGCACATGGAGACAGCGGCACGAGGGTTAGGGGCTGGTTCTCTTCTTTATTTTAGGGTTTGAATTGGGTTGCTGTTGGGTTTCGGATTTAATGGGTTTTGGGCTCATCTGTTTAGTGGGTTTAGGTTTTATTTGGGTTTGTATTTTGGGTCTGTAATTGGGCTAAATTTGGGTTGTACAGTAGGTATGGCAACATAAAGTGTCACATGCTCTTTAGATTTCATAGTTTCTTCAAACCATAATAGGATTAACAAGTGAGTCCAAACATATGAAACTGCTTACCTATCTTAATGCTTGAATCAAAATGGAAAATCAAATCTTAAGCAAATCAAATGGAATTTACTCCCATTAGAAGCAACAATAGTGTATCTTTGTCAACCCAATTCTATTTTCGTTTAAGTCATGACAACTTTATCGTAAAAAACTATGAGAAACTATATTTAATTTTCATATTTAATGGATTCTCAATTGCTAATTAAATTAATTCTATTTTTGAACTCTAATTATTTAATTAAATAAATAATAATTCAAAACCTTAAATTAATCTTCAAGTCATCTCTATATTTAGTGAGAAAACACATTCATTTATGAATGTAATACATTTCTCTAATTTTATCATTCCATCCATTTCTGTTCATTTGGTTCTACATGCAATTCATTTCTAGTTTCAATGAGCTAGTGGAATGGCTAATTAGGGCTCAAATAGTTTATAATTAAGTTTAAAAATTTTACCTATTAATAGTAAACTTATTTAGTCATGAAGTCATTCCATTATAGTGTTGTGATTAAGCTCTCTCTAGTTGCATACTATTACGAAAGCTACTCAATCATTGCTCGTCTAATGACCTTGTTGTAAATGTGTTACCCCATAGGATATTCTTAATCTTTTTGGGATAAATTCATCCTCCCAATATGATTCTTTTTTATCTCATGGTAACCATTACATATTTCTTCATGAAAAGTCAATTACTATCAAATAATAATCAAGTCATTTGTCACAAAGACAAACGACTCGTGACCACATTTACTTTTCATCTGTCATGTAATGTTGATGAAAGGCTATCATTTACTCATTAGCTGGGTTGTGAATTCCACTGTTTTGAATGACGTTATATACTGCAGAAGTCATATACCCAATGCACTAACTTTTGGTTCCTTATCTATTTGAACTCAGGCTTTTACTTACATTAAAGTATATGAGTCACACATACATAGTCCATCATCCACTCAGGAATAAGGTATGCCACACTATGAATGTCACAAGTGAATAAACCTATTAACAGATCTAAAATTTATTCTGCTTGGGTCTTATCTGATGTACTATCAATTCAATCAGTCACATCTATGTCTCTATCTTTTAAGAGTCATCCACTCCAATGCTCAAGATAAGGCATCTCTCTAATTGGACTTGATTGGTTTGCTCATTTTCTATTTGACTAAGGACATGTTTTGGTTCATCTACTAATACAAGTTGTCTTTTCATATTACAATTCGACCATGCAATACCACTCAGTATTAGTTAAATATTAGATAATCAGTGAACTAATATTTGCTTCCATTTTGCTTTGTATGTAAAAACTTTGAGGACAATATACAGAGGGCACTAGTACAATTAATGAATATCATTAAACGAATTTATTTGAAAAATACAAGTATAAAAAATGAATATACTACACGTAAGGCACTAAATATAATAATATTAAGAATCCAATTTCACCAGTGCAAGAGTCGAATACTGCCAAAACAAACTCCACATCATTTGAAGTTTCTACATCAACCACATTTGCACTATCATTTTATTGCTAATGTGGTTTTGCTTTATCCTTCTTCTTTGGATAATCTTTCTTTATGTTCCCAAAATTCTTACAGTAATAACACTATATTCTTTTCTTGGACTATGATTCGGGATGAGTTTTGCTTGAATGTCCTCCTCTTGTCTTGGATCTCTTGTGAGCAACCAAACCTTCACCTTGATTGTTTTCTTTCTTCTTCTTTTTTTGCTCAGTCAAGAATTACAATTTTCAGCATTTGCAAGAAATGCTAACATACTACTAGAGTAATTTTAACTCCAATAACAGAGACCCTTACCCCATTACAAAAACTAGAACTCAACTGAAACCAACATACAAACCTCAAAAACATAATGCAAACACCCACTAGAACCCCGAAAACCCCACCAGTTAAGCATTCCTCAAATCAGAAAACAACTCCAGTAGAAAAAACCCCATACAACCACATAACTGCTTACCACACACCATTAGGAACATATAAGTCTCGCTCCAAAATTCACCACCATGCCTTAAACAAGTCAGATTTTTCCATACCTGTAAACACTAGAGCAAAGGCCATCATACTAGCCTGCTTATCCGCTTTTGAGAACAAGACATAACCAACTCCACACCCCTTGCTTTCCATTTCATTGAAAAAAGTATGCAGCAGCCACGGTCTAACACCATTGTTCTCAACCCAATTAAACACCTCGATAGATCCAACCTCAATGCTTAGAAATCTTTTACCTTTCCAACCCATCGCTAAAAACCACATCCAAAACAATGATAATCGCGCCCACCTCAGCTGCAAAGGATTCTTTCGATGTACTGGTCCCGAGAACAATGCCCTTACCACCCCATCCAAGTCTCTTAACACCCCTCCACACCCGACTTCATCCTCAAACTCCACACCACATGAATTAAATTTTACCCAACCAAAAACTCTAAGGACACCAAAACCTGCCATTCAATCACCAACTTCTAAACGAACAAATCCACCATGATCTCTCATCCACTCTTAATTCTTCTTACACCGATCTAATCCACATCAAAGCCCGCATCATTGAATGAAAAAAACTAGACATTGTAGCCCATTTCCTATCAAACACCAACTCGTTCCTTGTTAGCCACACCGACCAACAAGCCGCAGACACACATTCTCCGAATCTCTGATGCACAAGGGCAACGGCTAAACAACACACCTCTTTGAATTAGAAACTCCTTAGAAGGAAGTCTTATCCATAAGAATTTCTTGCTCTAGGGGCAACTTCAACTACCAAATCTTGTCAAAAGCGGGATGAAAATCACCACACCTTCTTTGATAAAAAAATTCAGTAAATTCCTCACCGAAAACTCCCCCTTGCATCATGAAACCAAATTAATCTATCCTCCCCCTCAGGCATCAACACCTTACTGCTAACAGCTTCCTTTAAAACGGGCAAGCAATTTCAACTCCCTATCCAATAATGGCCGAAAAAATAAATCAACCCAATTAACCTCATTAAACCCATTCTAAAACTAAAAAATCTTTTACCAACCCAACCTTATTAACGATTAAACGAAATAGTCTTGGAAATTCCACTCTCAGAGGCCTGACACCATACCATATAACCTCCCAGAACAATATAGTCTAACCATTAGCCCTCCTGAACGACCCACTGCAGCTGCAAACCGAACATCAAAATTATTGACACCCCAAAATCTTCTAATTAAATCCTCTGATACTTCCTCTAACTTTGTCTCCTGTAAAAGCATACATACATACAATCACCCTATGCAATCTAACTAATCTACTCACTATTGCTACTTTAACTTCTACACCCAACCCCAAATATGCCATTAAACAATTCTCATATTACCCAACTAAAAATCCAAAAATCACAAAATATCAAGAATAAAGACACACTTGTTGATGCATTAGAGTTTTATGATTTCTTTTGACACCTTTTCTCTTGATATTCAAGCCTCATTATATCCTCGATAACATCTCTTTCATCTCTCCAAACTCTTAACCCCAATTTCTTCCCTACTTCCCAAGTCTGTTTTGCTTCCCTAAGAATTACCTTTCTCCTATTGTTGTTGTTTGAGTCCGACAACGATAAATTCACAATTTTTTCTTCACTCCTAGACTCTTCTTTGCCCTTTTCTTTTTTCCAAATTCTATCCCTCTTTCATTTTTCTTTAGAAGTCAGCACCCCGTCTTCAATTGCTCGCATAGAACTGATTTTTTTACTAAAATGCTTTTTTTTCTTTTGCTTCAGATTTTTTGTTGAAATTCTTCATCAATCTCCTAACAAAAGCCCCTACCCCCTGTTTCTGGAAGTTCTGAATTATTTGAAGATGTTTGTTCTACTATCGGGGTATTTACTTCACTCAAATGCTGCCCTTCTTTTCGATTGAGCCCTCCTTCTACCACCAACTGCATATCTGAATTCCCACTTGAGCCTAAAACTAAATCTATACCCATATTAACAACATCCTCCCTAGCCCAATCCCCTAAGCCCATAACCGATGTCAGACCCATATCAACTACATCCTCCCTAACCCGATCCCTTCTATTAACTCCAAAATCTTCTCTTGCGAAAATTCCAGAGCTACCTGCATCATGATCACCTTCATTAAATTCTCCCAACATCTTTTGACATTCTCTTTCTACTATTTCATTTTCAATGTCTTTTTCCATAGTTATTTCTACCAGACGCGTTTGCTGTTTGCCTTCGGAATTCTCGATTCCAAACCAATCACCGATTCTGATTCGACACACTTTCATCACCACCTCTGTTGACTTTCCATCTTGAAGAAATGTTTTAGATTCCTCGACCATTCTTTTTCTCTTACACTGACCGGAAATTTGATATCTCCTACCTCTAATAATACTACTTCTTCTACCTTTTTTAATTGTGTGATTGAGATCAACATCTCAATCTTCTCAAAATTCATTGTTCCTGACAAATTCTCCCCCATCGACACCAGAGTGCCCCATTTACCGGTAACCCTTTTAAACATTTTGTAATTCCGCAGTGCATAGGAACCCTAGATATTTCAGTCCATGTAGCCCTCTCAGAGAACACCATCTTTTCTGACCAAGGTTTAATGTGAATGAAGAGTTCCTTCAAATACGACCGCTCTCTCTGTTTCAATATATATAATAGTTCTTCATCCAGAATCTCAATAAGGAAATAATTTCCTCTAATTCTCTTCACACAAATTTGACCAAGACCCATCCTCACAATTCTCTCAGCTAAACTCTTTGTTTCACAGAAAGAAGCCACTTCCCCTACCAAACATTTCTAAAGTTTCCACAGTAACTCATCATCAATGTGTCATTGTATAACTTTTATATTATTCGGCTCTCTTGCACTCGATTCATCTTCTATACTTCTTTCAAGCGTGTTAGCTTTCCATGCTTCCTCTAACTCCTCTTCAGCTTCCTTTCTTCTTGTCACATCTTCTACACCTTTATGTTTTGTTTCTTTGATTACCAATGTTTTACGTTGCATAGTTGCCCTCCTCCATATTTCTCTCCTGCCTTTAAATCTTGCTATCTTCACCCAGATTCTACACCCTAAAATATCAAAACCATTTAGCCGTGATATCGCCCATCTAAGAAATTGATGAATCTAACAAATCCAAATCTCTTGCCACATTTACTTTTTTTCTCCGGTATGAAAGCATCGACCACCTTGCTGTGATAACTAAATAATGTCCATAACCCTTTCCAATGCGTAGTCACCAAAATATTGAACACGAACACCATAATCTGATAATCACCCGATTCCATTATCGTGGAATATTAAATGCTTGTTATTTGTATCATCTTTCGTAACAAGATCATTAATTGTTTTCACCTGCCTTATTAGTGAGTTTTTTTTTTATTTTCTCAAGTCACTAGAACCTAAATCATTTTTCACCTCCTTGAGAGAAATATCACCATGATTGTACAACATAATGTCAACAAAGTTCTCGTATAAGCGAGATAAAGAACACAGAACGATCAATGATCGATCCTCGTCATCAATTTTA
This sequence comes from Gossypium arboreum, assembly GCF_025698485.1. NCBI lineage: Eukaryota > Viridiplantae > Streptophyta > Magnoliopsida > Malvales > Malvaceae > Gossypium > Gossypium arboreum. The sequence continues at coordinate 23,404 of NW_026440482.1, forward strand.
ATATCGATATTCTTAAGATCCATAATAATATAGTTGAAAGTGTCAAGGTGCTGTGAAATAGGTGTACCTTTCTCCATCTTCAAAGTGTAGAGTTGTTGCTTGAGGTAGAGTCGGTTTGTCAATGACTTAGTCATGTGCTTGCTCGCCAACCAGAGCCACAAACTAGAGATGGTAGTTTCTTCTACTACCTTCCATAATACTTCATTGCCTAGACATAGTAGAATAGCACTATGTACTTTCTCTAGTATCTTGTCCTTTTTCTCTTTTGAAAGCGCGTTTCGTAATTTGTCTCTACCAGACAACGCCTTAAGCAATCCTTGTTAAACTAATATTGTTCTCATCTTCTCATGCCATAGGTTGAAACTATTTTTCCCGATGAATTTCTTGACTTTGTATTTAGTCGATGATACACTTGCAATCATATCAATATTTTAAGTGGCAACAAAAGTAAAAAAAAAAAATCACGAAAACAACCACTTTGCAAATATCACAAAAACAATCGAAATGGAGCTCGATATTAATTTGTTGAGGATAAATCGGACTAAGTATATTAGTACAGCCACAAATAAATTTATCAAGAATAAATATAATATACTACAAGAAATGATGTGTAAAACGAATAAATAATTGAAAAGAGAATTATTTTTAAAATAAAATAAAATAAAATAAAATAAAAACTATTGTTTTGAGTTCTGTGCCTCGCGCCTCCCTTCCATTATCCACCTAAGTGTATATATGTTTGTGTGTATGTATATAATAATAATAAATAAATAAAACCTAATAACTAAAGAAGGTGGCTCACACCTGCTAACTATCTAACTTATAAATAATAGATAAACCTAAAAAGAAAGGGTGTCGTGCGCCCTTTCACACATATAAGTATATATAATAACTAAAAACCCAATGAGAGAAGCTATTAAGGCTCTGTTTGTTTCATTGAAAATAATTTTGAAAAATAATTTACTTTTTCGAAAAAGTTAATATTTTCTGATTTTTAAATGAATCTTTGTAAAATATTTTTATTGTTTGGTAAATTTCTTAAAAATATTTCATAAAAGTTGTTTTCAATTAAACAAACATACATTTGAGCTTTTCTTTTTTTATTTAATTGAATTTATTTTTATCTATAACTTTATATTTTATATTGTTTTTGCATCTATTAAAAATATTATGTTAAATTGATTCATTACAACATCATTTTTAATTATCCGACTACTAAGTGAGTTTTTTTATTTAAAATGTGACATCAACAAAATTGAAAAAATTTTAACGATGTCAACAATTGGACTTGATTTTAAATTTGAAAAGTAAATGGACTAAATTCTTAAAAATAAAAGTACAAAGACTAAATTACAAATCTGTGAAGTGTACATAACATATTATAACATTTATACTACAAAACATTTATTATTAATATATTTATAATTGTAATAAATATTTATTATTAAAATAAAATTGAAATATTAAATAATTTATTAAAATAATAATTTATATTTATTATATTAATAATTTATTATATGACTAAATATAAATAATTAATATGTATGTTTAATAATTTTGAAAAATATAATAATTTAAATATTTTTAAAAATAAAATTTATTATTAATATAATAATATTAAGCTTGATTTAAGTTAATTTTATATAAAAATAAAATTATCTATAGATGAGCTCTTTACGGAAAATGATTTATGCTTTTCAAAATGGTAAGTCATTTTACAGGAAAAAGGGCTTATTTTACATTGACTGTAAGTTATTTTCCGTTAACCAAACTATTTTATGTGAAACAACACGGAAAATGCAAAAAATATTTTCTATAAAACTTTTTACATGTAAATAAACGGACCCTAAAATTTTCGTTTTGTACATCAATTCGAGATTTCTTGTTAAACAATGCATATTCCTTCCTTGACACGTTAAAAATAATTGCACTTAAAATTAATTAATTATGTGTCACAGGTAAAATGCATATCTAAAATTAATTAAAATAAATAATAAAAATATGTCAATTACGTGTATTATCAAATTTCCCCACTTAGATAATGCTTGCCCTTAAGCATTTCATGCATTTATCAATATGAGCATATCACTACCATTCAAGTTAGTTCAAACACTATAAGCCTCAATTCAATAAAATAAATAGACATTAGTAAAAATTCTAATCCCATAACAGTCTCCTTCAAGCTAACGCGTCAATCCGCAATCATGTTAAGCACACAATTTGTGAAAAATAAAATAAAATAAAATAAATAAAATAAAGAACACACAAATTTTACGTGGAAACGCTTTCGGGAAAAAACCACGGGCAGAGGAGAAGAAAATTCACTATGTCGAAAATTTGAATCAATACAAGAGGAATAGACTATGTCTATTTATAGGCTTGTAAAGCCATATTCTAGTAGGATTGAAACACCTTATCTAATCAATATAAAATAGATGGAGTTTAATAAGGTTTAAAAACCTTATTCTAAAATAAAATAAAAGAAGTCTAGTTCTATATGGATTTTACTTTTATTTTATTTTCCATCGTATTTTATTTAAATAAGAATTTGGGTCACTTAATTCTAACAATCTCCACCTTGACACAAATTCTCAATGAACAAGTTCTTCATCGCGAACTTTCAATAAACAAGTTCTCCACCTCTTCCATAAAACCCTTAAGGGTTTAACTTCAACAATGAACACCAACCAAGTCTAAGCAATGCTCAAACTTGGTTATAGGAAGTGACTTAGTCATCATATCTGCAGGATTTTCATGAGTACTAATTTTGCTCACAACAATATCACCACAAGCAATAATATCACGAACAAAATGATACCGAACATCAATGTGTTTTGTTCTCTCATGAAACATTTGATCTTTTGTAAGAAAGATGGCACTGATTGTCACAAAATCTTGTGCTGATTTGAAGGTCTTTATTAAGTTCACTAAAGAGTCCTTCAACCAAACAGCTTCTTTACAAGCCTCGATGAATCGCCATGTACTCACCTTTGGTAGACAAAGCGATCGTAGTTTGCAAAGTGGCTTTCCAACTGATTGCACAACCTCCGATTGTAAAGACATAACTGTGAAAAATCTTCTTCTATCAAGGTCTCCAGCAAAATCAGCATCAACATACCCAATGACTCCATCTCTAGTTCTTCCAAAGCGTAAGCAAACATCGGTAGTACCTCGTAAGTATCTTAAAATCCATTGAATCGCTTTCCGGTGTTCTTTACCAGATTTGCCATGTATCGCTAACTGCACCTTGTTGCATATGATAAATCGGGCGTAAACAAACTATAGCATACATGAGAGATCCTACTGCACTAGAGTATGGAACATGTGACATGTACTCAATCTCATCATCTGATTGTGGAGACAAAGCTGATGAAAGTCTGAAATGAGCTGCTAAAGGAGTACTAACGAGCTTAGCACTCTGCATATTGAACACGCAAAGAACTTTCTCAATATACCCTTCCGACTTAGGTACAATTTACTTGCTTTTCTATCTTTAAGAATCTCCATACCAAGTATCTTCTTTGTTGGTCCTAAATCTTTCATCTCAAATTCTTCACTTAGTTGGGCTTTGACCTTTCTTATCTCTACTTTATCTTTTGTTGCTATCAACATGTCATCAACATAAAGAAGTAGATACACAAAAGAACCATCTTGTTTTTCTTAAAGGAGACACAACTGTCAAAACTACTTCTTTTGAAATCATGAGAAGTCATAAAGGAATCAAACCTCTTGTACCCTTTGTCTTGGTGATTGTTTCAAACCGTAAAGGGACTTTTTCAGCAAACAAACATAGTCCTCTTTTTCCGAGATCTGTAAAACCCTCCGGTTGTTGCATGTAAATATCCTCTTCAAGTTCTCCATGCGAAATGCGTTTTACATCTAACCGCTCAAGCTCCAAATCATGCATGGCCACAATACCAAACAAAGCTCGAATCGAACTATGCTTAACAACTGGGAGAACACATCATGAAGTCCACTCGAATTTGATCAGTAACCCTTTGCAACAAGCCTTGCTTTATATCCGGGTTCTTCAACTCCTAGAGTCCCTTCTTTCTTTTTAAACACCCATTTACAACGAACAGCCTTTTTACCTTTAGGAAGTTTTACAAGATCCTATGTTCTGTTTTTGTGGAGTGATTCCATCTCCTCTTGCATAGCAAACATCCACTTTTTCGAGTCTTCACACTAATCGCCTCGAATAATTAAATGGCTCTTGATTCGCATCTATATCTTCAGCCACATTTAAAGTATAAGCAACTAGATCAGCCTCGGCATACTTCTTTGGAGGTTTAATTTCTCTTTTGTTCTTTTTTGGCGATAGAGTATTGCGGTGAAGAAGCAACTCTATTCTCAATTTTGTCTTGGCTTGAGGAGTTGATTCGTATTAATCGATGCTCCACCGCTTTTGGTTTTCTTTATTGGAAGAGTCTTTAAGAGATAAGTTAGGTAGCATAGCAGTTTCATCAAAAACAACATCTCTGCTAATCACAACTTTTCTATTTTCAGGACACCATAACTTATAGCCTTTTACACCACTTTATAACCAAGAAAAGCATATAATGGATCTCGGTTCCAATTTTCCATTATCAACACGAGCATATGCAGGACACCCAAAAATCTTTAAATCGAATAATTAGCGGGATTACGGACCATACCTCTTGTGGAGTCTTTTCTCAATGGCAACGGATGGAGATCGGTTGATAAAAAACATGCATGAGAGGTCATTTACGCCCAAAATGACTTGTAAGTTGGCATTTGACAACATACATCGAACCTTCTCCATGATCATTCTGTTCATTCGTTCTGCAATTTGTTTTGCTGTGGAGTATGACGAACTGTCAAGTGTCTCATGATCCTTCGACTTGCACAATCTATTAAACTCATCAGAACAGAACTCTAAGCCATTGTCTGTACAGAGGTATTTTATCTGTTTTCCCATCTGTTTTTCAATCATAATTTTCCAAGACTTAAATACGGAAAACATATCACTTTTCTGCTTCAGGAAGAGCGCCTAAACTTTTCTAGAAAAATCATCAATAAAGGTTAGCATATAATTAGCTCCACCTCTCGAAGGCACTCTAGATGGCCCCCACAGATCAGAATGAATATACTCCAATGTTTCCTTCGTGTTATGGATTCCTCTAGTGAATCGAACTCTCTTTGCTTCCCAAAAACAAGGTTGCTCACGAAATTCGGTTTGCAAATTCCTTGCCCATTAAGAAGTCCTCTTTGCTTAATTACATCATGCCATTCTCACTCATATGCCCTAGGCGCATATGCTAAAGTTTAGTAATATCATCATCGACAAGGAAGAGGAAGCGGCAATTTGCATCACCGATATGATAAAGAGAACCCCGCAAAACATATAACTTGGCAATCTTTCTCCGCCTTTCATCACAACAAGGACCCTTTGGAAATCTTTAAAATCCACTTTCATTGTGTATCTGCACTTTTGAATCAAGAGTACTCAACGAAATTAAATTTCTTTTCAATTCGGAACATGCCGCACGTCACTAAATGTTCTGACAACTCCATCAAACATCTTAACTTTAATTGTTCCAACACCTGCGATTTTACATGAAGCATTATTTCCCATCAAAACAACACCTTCAGATATTGTTTCATAAGTTGTAAACCAATCCTGATTGGGACTCATGTGGAAGGTGCAGCCTGAATCAAGTATCCACTCCTCGCTTACTTTAGAATCATTGACAGAAGCGACTAGAAGTTCACCATCGCTGTAGTCTTCTACAACATCAGCTTCACCGGAATTTTCTGGTTGTTTTCCCTTTTGATTCGCAACCTCCCTTTTAATCTTATTTTGTAGCTTATAGCACTCAGATTTAATGTGCCCTTTCTTCTTGCAGAAGTTGCAAGTTTTACCTCTATTTGAAGACTTCGATCTACCCTTAGATTTACCACGAGGATTCCGTTCCTGTGTCCTACCACGATCATCATCAGCATTTCGATCTTGTCTCCCACGAATAATGAGACCCTCTTTCTGAGAGTCGGGTTTAACCACAAGATGCTTCATCTTATCGTACGAGGTTAAAGAATCATAAACCTCATCAACTATGAGAGACTCGCGGCTATATAAAATCGTGTCTCTAAAGGTTGAATAAGACGGGGGCAACGAACAAAGTAGAATCAACCCTAGATCTTCCTTATCATACTGAACCTCCATGGCCTCCAAGTTTGAGAGAATTTCTTTAAACACTGTTAAGTGTTCGTGTACAGACACACCTTTCTCCAAACGATGAGCATAAAGACGCTGCTTCATATGCAACTTGCTTGTTAGAGTTTTTGACATACATATTTGTTCTAGCCTCTTCGATAATGCAGCGGTAGTTTTCTCTTTCATCACATCCTGCAAAATTTCGTTGGACAAATGCAGATGTAATTGTATTAATGCCTTTCGATCCTTACGCTTCTTCTCTTCATCTGTTAATGTCGAAGGCATCTTATCTATCCCTAGCAGGGCATCCTCCAGATCCATCTGTGCAAGAACTGCTTGCATCTTAATTTGCCACAACGCAAATCTGGTGTTGCGATCTAACAGCGGAATTTCATACTTCAAAGACGCCATTACCGTGATCAAGATGAATAACCCGGAAGCTCGGATACCAGTTTGTGAAAAATAAAATAAAATAAAATAAATAAAATAAAGAACACACAAATTTTACGTGGAAACTCTTTTGGGAAAAAACCATGGGCAGAGGAGAAGAAAATTCACTATGTCGAAAATTTGAATTAATACAAGAGGAATAGACTATGTCTATTTATAGGCTTGTAAAGCCATATTCTAGTAGGATTGAAACACCTTATCCTAATCAATATAAAATAGATGGAGTTTAATAAAGTTTAAAAACCTTATTCTAAAATAAAATAAAAGAAGTCTAGTTCTATATGGATTTTACTTTTATTTTATTTTCCATCGTATTTTATTTAAATAAGAATTTAGGTCACTTAATTCTAACACAATTCTTAAATATTCTCTTAATTAGACTTCATAATATCAATTCATACTAAATTGTCAAGACACCCAAATTAAACAAAAATTCGTAACCGTAAACAATTATATGTCTTTTTTATATTCGATTTTATTAATTTAAGATTAGAATTTTAATTTGCTACCTTTTGAAAACAGAATATTGAATCAGACAAGAATTATAACTAGCTATTTCTTCTACCTACTAATTATGTGTTGAATTAGTTGTTGCTCAGCCATAGTCGATATTGTTGAATAGGAAAGAAATAGAGCACATGAGTTGTAGCCGTTTTTTTTACAGAGGAACAGTTCATATTATATGTTTTAGACTTATACCCCGCATTGATAACACCATCCACTGCCATTCCTTCTTTCTCTTCTTTACACATCTCCCACAGCCTCATAAAATACAACCCTCTATCAACTTTGATTTTTGAAGTCATGACCCATCAACTTCTCTTCTCTTATGCATTTCTCCATTGCAAACAGCAACTTCTCGGATAACTCTAATGACATGCCCTGCTTTAAAAAAAAAGAAAAAGATAAATTAAATAAAACCTACAGTGCTCCACAAAGATTAACAAAGGTGAAATTTTGACGATTTTAATTATATGTTTCAGGTGAAATTTCATCTGTTATTGGAAATCATACTTCTCTCATGTACATCAATCTTAGTGGTAACAACTTCACAGGTATAATAACATCTTTATTTTCCTTTGTGCTGTTACAGATATGCAGTCTCTTCTAGTTGTAATAGAATTTTGCTGTATATAACTAATTAACTTTATAATCTTTTAACTTCTTACTGTAATATTTTGGGTTAAAAAATTAATTACACATACTATCCTTTAACTATGAAATTAGAAATATGTAGGAATATTAATATAATAAAATATCAATAATTTGAATTACTACTTACTTAAATTCAGTATACCAAATATGATAATTTGAATATTAAACTGTCTACACTCAACAAAATTTAACATAATTTATAACGATAAAAAATTATACATTATGCCATAATTTAGGTTCCAAAAATCTAAACTCATAAGAAAATGTCAAGACCCAGAATAAGATTTAGATGAAATTTTATATCTTTTTTATTTTTACATTTTTCATTTTAAATTTAATATTTCAGTTAAGAATTTCATAACACTGTAAGAACGAATTAGAGTCATTCTCATATAAAGAGTTAGATGTTGTGAAATAAATTAATCATTCATTTTATACGCTTCGTTCATGTGACATTGTAAATATTATTTATTTACATTTTTTGTTCCAAATAAAGTTGAAGTCATGAATATTATTCCATTCAAGAAAAAGCCATGAATAGTATTGTGTTATATGTTTAAATACCATTATATTATCTTTTTAATAAAGATATAAAATATTCTCAAATTAATATTTGTTACTTCATAAAAATAAGACTTAACTCGTAAATGAGTACTTAAATTATGTTATTTTTCTCATGTTAGTACATAATTTTTTTAAATGGTGATACTTAAATTATATTTCGTTATTTGAATACCCAAAATATTAGATTCATTAATTTTATTTTTTGTCAATTGTAACATCCACGTCATATAAACTTCTTTTACGCCATTTTTTTACTTCTTTTCATTAATTACATATAGATATTTTAACTGGTAGCATTTGATTTTCACCTTAAATTTATAAATTTAACAAATTATTATTCCCAACTTTTGCAGCATTGCTAACCCAACCAAATTGTTATTTTTTCAATTTATAATCTACACCTATAACTTATAATTTATAATATATATATATATATATATATATATATATATATATATATATATATATAAAGAACAAACTTGCAAAATGAAAATATTATGAGTATTGACTATTTTTCTATTTTCTCATAGCAAAATTTTTATTATCATTTATAAGTAAGACTTCTAATTTTACTAAAAGTATTTTATTAAGAGAATTTATTTGATAATAATAAAAATTTAAATTTTATTTAAAATTTACATTAAATTAATTTATGTTCTGAAGTATAATTTAGACGTATTTCTTCCTTTTGATTTGCCTTATTATTTAATTGTGTGATTAATTTTTGCTCAGGCCATGGTTTAACAGAGTATATTAATTATCCAAACATGAATAACAAGACAGATTATTATTTGATTAGTGCATCTGCTGCACCATCATTGTCAAGTAGAAAAATATTCTCATACAGAATGGTTTTTATAACACGAATGTTGAGACTTTTACGATATACCATAATCTCAACTAACTCCCAATTATATAAAAATTATAAACACAAAATATACATTTTAAGTATGCTACTAATTAGATTCCGACTCTAAATAAAATTTCAATTTTCTACTAATAACGTTATTTTTTCATTTTTAAATTTCAGTTGTGAGGAAAGAATTTTATAACTAATAATTAAAACTTTACTTATAATGAACAAAAAATAAACACTACATCAACTAATTTGCTTTATGATTTGAGCTATAACTTAGAGTTTCATAAAAAAATAGTTAAAATTATTTGTAGCTATAATAAATACTACAGCAATAAATGTTCGGTGCAGTGATAAGGAACATATATTGCTCTCTTAAGGGAGAACATTCTTAATAAAAACAATCACGAATCCCAATCATAAACTATAAAATATACATAAAAGTACCATTTATCTCTTTTATAACAAATTATTAGGTATAGTTTCATCTTCTTCTTTTTCTATTTTTATACATTTATGCAATTCCTTTTTACTTTTAAGTAATCGAAATAAAAATTTCTTTAGAATGTAATAGTAGTTTCCTTCAATAGATTACAACTTAAAAGTTGTTGTCATGCATCTAAAATGGTTAAAAGTAGTGTAGTAAATTAACCAACTACTTTTATTGGTTATACACATCGTACATGTATTACATAAAAAACATAGTTATTTTACATTTCCTGCTCTAAAAAACCTTCAAATCTCTAACTCTAACTCTATTTCAATTTATCTTCAGGAAAAATTCCAACACCACCACCTTCACTGCAATGGTATGAAATTTCAAACAATAATTTTATTGGAGAAATCCCTTCCTCAATATGCAATTTGACTTCTCTTATGGGTCTCATTCTATCTGAGAATAATTTGGATGGAACAATTCTTGAGTGCATTGGAAACTTGATGTTGCGCGGAAGCGTGTGAAAGAGTAAAATTATTGTACTGAAAAATCACACCAAGTTCAATTCCCAGGAAAGAGAGGTAGATCACGAAGATCACTTAAATACCAAGTCTTTCCTAGCCAGAATATCCCTCTATCGTAATTTAATAGCACAATAAATCACTACAATCACATTCACAAAATATGCAAAACAAATAATAAAGAACACGAATTTTAACGAGGTTCAAGAAATTTTGCCTACGCCCCGGGCACTACCAAATATATTTCACTCCAAAATTACAAGTGAAATTTACAAATAGAGAGAGAATAATGCCTTAAGTAGAGAATGGCAATTATGGGATGAAGAAAGTAAGAAATGGTTAGGCCTATTTATAGTTGAGGTTCAAGGATCAACTTGCAATGTCCCTATACAATTAGGGACCAAAATTGCAATTATCCCATGCCAACTTTTAACCCAACTTGCCAACCAATATTACTTTCTACTTTCGGTGCCCACCCATTTTGACTTTTCAAACAAATGGGTGGGTTCCAATAATCTCCACCTTGAAGATTTGATTAGGATAATCTTATCTTCACACAATTCTTTCCGCCTTTGACAACAATACTTGATAGTGCCTTCTTCAACTGTTAAACTTGCAGGATATTAATCAAGTTCCAACAATGTTCGAACTTGGTTGCTGTTACCACCTTGGTCATCATATCTTGGGATTATCTGCAGTCTTGATCTTACGAAGACAAATTTTCCCTCTTCAATAATTTCCGCACAAAATGGAATCGACGTCGATATGCTTTGTACGTGCATGATAGACTTGATTCTTTGCTAAATGAATAGCACTTTGACTATCACAATACACGTTAATATGCTCTGAACCAACCCCAAGGTTTTAGCCATACCTTGTAACCAAATAGCCTCCTTACGACCTCTGTTACTGCCATGTACTAAAGGTCGTGGTTGACAATGCAATCAGAGACCGTAGTGTAGACTTCCAACTTATTGGTCCTCCAAGCAAGTGTAAAGACATAACCGGTGGTTGATCTTCGCTTGTCCAAATCACCGCATAGTCGTAATCAACGTACCCAATAACACCTTTACCAAGTGTATTATCTCGCTTGAACAGTAATCCAACATCCACGGTCTTCGAATATACCGTAGAATCTATTTCACACTTGCCAATGTCCTTTTCGTGATTATGCATATACCGCTCACTATACTAATCGCTGTGAAATGTCGGGTCTTGTACACACCATTGCATACATCAAGCTACCCACTGCATTAGAATACGGAACTTGCAACATGTATTCTCGTTCGTATTCGTCGAAGGAGATAGTTGTGCAGAAAGCTTGAAATGAGAAGCCAACGGGGTACTTACAGGTTTTGTCTGCTCGTTCATGCCAAACTGCTGTAGTACCTTTTTCAAATACTGCTTCTGAGACAAGCTAACTCTATTATGAGCTCTATCTCTCCATATTTCCATGCCGAGAATCTTTTAGCTTCTCCTAGATCTTTCATCTCAAACTCGAGATTGAGTTGAGTCTTCAATCTTTCAATCTCAACTTTGCTCTTAGATGCTATTAGCATATCATCAACATATAAGAGCAAGTATATGAAAGTTTCTTCTTGTAGCTTCTGAAAATACACGCAATGATCAAATTTACTTCTTGTGTACCTTTGCCCTTTCATGAATCGATCAAATCGCTTGTACCATCGCTTCGGAGATTGCTTCAATCCATAAAGCGACTTTGTCGGTTTGCAAACCCAATTTTCTTTTCAGCAACCTTGAATCCATCTGGCCGAGTCATATAGATTTCCTCTTCCAAATCACCGTAAAAACGCGGTCTTCACATCAAGTGAACTAGTTCAAGATCATATTCGCAACCAAGGCTAGCAAAATCTGAATAGACGAATGCTTCACAACCGGAGAAAACACTTCATTGTAATCTATTCCTTCTTTCTCGAGCGTAACCCTTTGCTACCAATCTAGCCTTGTATCAATTTCAATTTTATCAGAAATCCTTCCTTCTTTGCATACACCCATTTGCATCCAATTGCCTTCTTTCCCTTGGGTAGTGTCACCAACTCCTGTGTCTTATTTTTATGAAGAGACGCATTTCTTCATTCATTGCTTGCTTCCACTTTACACCATCGGGGTTACTTATCGCGTGTAAGTAGAAGGAACATCATCATCTGCAATTGGAAGTGCATAGGCCACTATATCATCAAAGCGGCGGGCTTACGAATCTCTCTTCTTGGCCTTCTATATGCAATTGAATCTTGTTGTTGTAGAGGTTCTTGGGTAGGAACCTCTTCATCATTTGTCCCTCAATATTAGCCGGATCATCGTTAACGTTTTCAAGCTCCACCGCCGCAAAGTACTCTTGGTTTTGTCATCCTTTGTGAATCCTTGTACTTCAACATGGTTGATTCATCAAAAGTCACATCTCTCTGAAAACAATTTTCCTTGTATTAGGACACCGAGACGGTATCCTTTTACTCCATCGTTATACCCAAGAATAATGCTTTCTTTGCTCTTGGGTCTAACTTAGATTCTTTACATGATAATATGCGGTGGAACCAAATACATGTAAAGAATCATAATCGATGTGATTTACCTATCCACATCTCCATAGGAGTTTTTCCATTTATTGCGGTGATGGCAAGCGGTTAATTAGATGGCACGCATATGTAATCGCCTCACCCAAAATTCTTTGTCCAATCCAAGCATTGGACAACATACATCGAACTTTCTCCAAGATAGTTCGATTCATGCGTTCTGCCACCCCATTCTCTTTGTGGTGTATCCCGAACGTTGAAGTGTCGCACAATGCCCTCATCTTGGCATACTTGTAGAAATGGATCATTTTGTACTCAGTACCATTATCGATCAAGTCGTTTGACCTTTCGACCGGTCCGAGTCTCCACCATTTTCTTCCATTTGAAATGCATCCAAAACTTCACTTTTCTTTTCATTAGATACACCCATACTTTTCTTGAATAATCATCAACAAAAGTAACAAATAGTGCATACCTCCCAAAGAAGCTACTTTGGTAGGTCCCCACACATCCTTGTGAACGTAGTCCGAATTCCTTTCGTATTGTGAATTGCTAGACCAAATTTTACCCTCTTACGCTTGCCCGAACACAATGTTCACAATTCCATTTTGCAAGAATTTGCACCTTTCAACAAGCCTTGCTTCGCCAATATCTGCAAAGCTTTTTCACCAGCATGTCCCAATCGCATATGCCATAATCTGGTAGCCTCTGAATCTACATCTTTTGTAGAAATTGTTGATGTTGATCCAATAATTGTACTTCCATTTAAAAAGTACAAGTTATTTCTTCTTGTGCCTTTCATCACCGTCAATTGACCAGCTACTACTTTTAGTAATCCATCTCTCAAAGTGATTGTGAGCCCTTTAGATTCTAGGGCCCTAATGAGATGAGATTTTTCTTGAGCTAGGTAACGTAGCGAACATCTGTCAAGACTTGGATTGAGCCGTCGTGATTCTTCAATTGGGACTGCACCACTCCCATTGTCTTACAAGCACTATCATTGCCCATAAGAACAATTCCACCTTCTAGCTCTTTAAGACTAGAAAACCAGTCCTTATTAGGACACATATGGTAAGTACATCCTGAATCCAAAATCCACTCATCCGTTTGACATGCCATTGCCATGCCAACCAAGCTAAAGTCTGACTCCTCATCATGCTCCGCTACACATGCATTAGAAATAGCCTTGCCCTTTTGTAGCTTAGGACAATTCTTTTTCCAATGCCCTTTTTCATGGCAAAAGGCACATTCATCTTTGGCGGGTCTCCCTTTGGACTTTCCCCTTCTACCAGATTTGCTGCTGTGTGAACGTCCTCTTACTGTTAAGACTTCTGCGGTTGTATCTCTGTGATCTCTTTTATCTTTCTTTCGAGTCTCAGATCTATACAACGCACTACAGACTGCATCAAATGTGATCGTGTCCTTCCCATGAAGCAATGTGGTGGTAAGATGATCATATTCATCAGGAAGGGAATTCAACAACAATAATGCCTTGTCTTCATCTTCAAATTTCTCATCCAAATTTAGCAAGTCTGCTAAAATTTTATTGAATGAGTTCACATGGTCATTCATCGACATACCGGGTGCATACGTGAATCGATAAAGTTTCTTTTTCATATAAAGCCTATTTTCAAGACTTTTCGTTAGAAACTTTTCTTCCAGTGTATCCCATAACTTCTTCACGATGTCTCCCTCATGACAGTACTTACGCTCTTTGGCCAAACATAGGCGGATTGTACCACACCTGTCTATTGATCTTGGCCCCTCCTTGTCATCCATCTTGTCGGTTTTTCTTCAAGGGCTATATCTAGCTCTTGCGACATAAGACATCCAGATCTCACATTGCCACATACCAAAATTATTGGTACCGTCAAATTTCTCTACTTCAAATTTTGCATTTGTCACAGAGTCCTTGCGATGACGATCTTGCGCCATTTTCTCCTCAATCCCAACTCATGATCGTGAACGAGACCGTATTCGTAAATAGTGCCTTATACATGAATAGTCTTGTATCGTGAATAGTCTCAGATATCGTGAATAGTACCGTAAGCGGTCGTATTCCCCAAGTACGAATCGCTCGATACCAATTGTTGCTGGAGGCGTGTGAAAGAGTAAAATTATTGTCTTGAAAAATCACACCAAGTTCAATTCCGGAAAGAGAGGTAGATCACGAAGATCACTTAAATACCAAGTCTTTCCTAGCGAATATCCCTCTATCGTAATTTAATAGCACAATAAATCACTACAATCACATTCACAAAATATACAAAACAAATAATAAAGAACACCGAATTTTAACGAGGTTCAAGAAATTTTGCCTACGTCCTCGAGCACTACCAAATATATTTCACTCCAAAAATTACAAGTGAAATTTACAAATAGAGAGAGAATAATGCCTTAAGTAGAGAATGGCAATTATGGGATGAAAAAGTAAGAAATGGTTAGGCCTATTTATAGTTGAGGTTCAAGGATCAACTTGCAATGTCCCTATACAATTAGGGACCAAAATTGCAATTATCCCATGCCAACTTTTAACCCAACTTGCCAACCAATATTACTTTCTACTTTCGGTGCCCACCCATTTTGACTTTTCAAACAAATGGGTGGGTTCCAATACTTGAGTTCTTCCCTCTCAGTGGTTGATCTAGGGAATAATAATTTTCATGGTCAAATACCAGAAAATTTTGCTAAGGGTTGCTTGTTGAAAAGTTTACGCATCAACAACAATGAATTAGAAGGGTCACTACCACAATCTTTGGGTAATTGCCAAGATTTAAAACTTCTCAATGTTGGAAACAACAATTTGAATGATACTTTCCCAATTGGTTACGAAATTTGGATCAGCTACAACTTCTTATCTTGAGGTCGAATAAATTTTACGGTCAAGTGGATAGCTTTGATGTTACAGTTTCCTTAAATCTTTTGCATGTCATTGATCTTTCTCACAATAACTTTAGTGGCTACTTACCTGCTCATTTTTTTGAACATTTGGATGCCATTAGAGAAGGGTATGGAAAGAAAGTTGAACCAAAGTACATGGTAGATGCAATTGGTGGAATTACAATGAATTATGCTCTTGGTTTATCCTTTACAACAAAAGGGTTGGAAACAAAGTTTCAATCACTAGTATCCATTTGGACGATGATTGACTTTTCTAGTAATCAGTTCTCGGGAGAAATTCCAAAAATGCTTGGTGAGCTTCATTTACTTATTGACCTAAACCTCTCCCATAACTGTTTAATAGGTCCTATTCCATCGTCTTTAGGCGATTTGTCAGAGCTTGAATCATTAGATCTCTCATCAAACAAGCATGAATATTTTTTTAAAATAATATTTATAAAATAAAAAGAAATTTCTAAATTTCAAAAAGGATATTAAATAATTTAAATAATAATTATTTTTAAATAAACCTAAAAAAATTTGAAATTATTAAATATAAGTTAATATATTAAACATTTTAAATTATAAAATATTTTTTTTTTTTAAAATAAAATTAATATTTTAAAAATATTTAATTTTAAAAAAATATTTAAATTTTTTATAATTTAAAAAAATTAAATTAATTTTTAAATATTTTTTATTTTATTAAAAATATTTTTTAAATATTATTAATAATATTTTAAAAAAATGATTTTTTAAATTAAATAATAAAAAATTTTACATTTTTAATTATTATTTTAATTAAATTATTTTATTTTAAAAAAAATAAATAAATTTTAAATTAATTTTATCTATTAAAAATTTATGTTAAAAATTTTTTAAAATATATTTATTAAAAATATTATTTAAAATTAATTAATTTTGTAAATTTAAATTTAAAATTAATTTAAAAATTAATAAAATTTTTAAATAATTTTGAAATATTTTAAATTTTTTAAAAATATAAATTAATATTTAAAAAATAATAAATTTATTTAAATTTAATTATGAAAATATATAAATTTAAAATTTAAAAATCATTAATTATGAAAATATATAAATTTAAAAATTAAAAAAATCATTCTACATAAATTTATTCAAGTCTCTCAAATAAATAGAAGTTTTCAAAGTATTACTACCATACTAAATGACAATCACAATCCTCTCTAAACAACAACTCAAATAGCTAAATGTACAATATAATATTAATGGCAGAAGTAAGGTGGATTATTGGAAGATAAGCCTCAAGTTTTGTCTCAATCCAATATCTTTGATCCAAAAGATTAGATATAATCGATCCGATTCTCAAGATACATTTCTCCATGTGAATTGATTTTCATTGATGGGCTTGAGTAATACAACACTATCAAGATAGCCCAAAGATTTTGATATAAGCATTTTGTCGAAACCATTTTTTTTGAAAAAATAGAATTAAATGGAATTTTTTGAAAATGAAAATGGGGAGTTACCACTAATAATCTTTTGTTTAGGTGTGATAGGATCACCTACGTAATTTGATTATTTTAATAAAATGTTTTGTTTTACTAAAACAGCCAATTTTTAGTCTCTGAAATTCAAGAAAGCGGGTTAGGGAGTTGGTTACGTGCGAGGAAGGATTAGCACCTAAATAACGCTCAAAATTGGTACCTAATTGATTAATTAATGTTTTAATGTCAAAATTTTATAATCTGTAAAGAATTTAAAAATATGATCCTTCTTTTTTATTAATGTTAATTTTATAAAAAATGTTTGGATAAATCGAAGCGGATGCTAAAGACCTTCTTGTCCCGAAGTAATAAAATGTCACATCCAGTACGTTAGGACACATCATTTTAAACCTTCGAGAATAAGCTTGTCTTTTGATTTTCAAAACTCATGCATTTTAATTTTAAAAGGATATTCGATCATTTGGGTCAAACGAGAAAAATCGAAATCCAGTACGTTAGGGCATGATATTGCCTTTATTTTTTAACCTTTTTTTGAATGAATACAAGTGTAAATTTTTTTAAAGTGATGTATATTTATCTCATTGGAGTAAAAATACTTAATCATTTCTAAATATAATGCATGAAGTGGGGGCGATGAATCGATACAAAATGAATGCATAGATAGCGTGTTGGAACAATAAAATATAACATAGATAAAGACATATTTCAATAATAATTTAAATAAAACTAAAAAATGAAAAATTAATATCGATTTAAAAAACGTGACTTAGAAATAAACGAGAAATAATAAAATCACAAAGAAAGAGGAAAAACAAATAAAGTAAAATAAAATAAAATATGAAATACAAGTATGAAAATATGTGTAAATACGAACCGAATGAAAATGGAAAAACAATAATAATAACAGATGGGTAAATATACAAATAATAAAAATGAAATTTGAAATAGTAAAAACGAGATAATAAATAATAATAAAATAGTAAAAAGATACGAATGGAAAAAAATGTAACTATTTTGATTTAATACATAAAAGCAAATAATCAATCAATAGGTAAATAAATAAACAACAATAGTAAGAAAGAAAATATACCAACATCAAAATATATATAAATGAATAAATAATAATGACGGAGGAAAAGATGAAACAAATAGGTAGATTCCGAAAGAAATAGATAAAAATAATAAATAATAAATAAATAATAATAATAATAATAAAGTAAAGAAATATTAAATAAACGATTAAATAAAGAAATAAAGAAATTAAATTAAATGAGAGACTAAATTGATGTTTAAACTAAACTACAAGTATAAAATATAACAAAATAAGTTAATGGATGGCAAAACAATAAAAGGACTAATTCAAAATGTGCAAAAAGTTAATCGGATGGCAAAACAATAAAAGGACTAATTCAAAATGTGCAAAAAGTCAAAGGATTAATCGGAAAATATCCCAAATCCATTAGTGCTTTGTTCCTTGACTAATCAGGGACTAAATTAAAAGCGAAATAAAATTAACAAGCCAAATCTTAAAGAGGATAAATAAAAAATTGGGACTGAATTGAAAATGACTCTGAAGCAGATGGACCAGCAACATAAACATCCCAAAAATGCAAACACGGATCCCTAGGAGGCGGGTTCGATGTGTGAGTCAATACTAAACGACTTCATTTTGGGCGTTTCAAGCTATCCCAAAAGCGGCATCGTTTGGTGTCTTATTAAGCCTCAAATTTTTTAACAAATTTCACTTTCTACTTGTATTCCTAAAAAAAAAATTCAGCCAACCCCTCTTTTTTCTCATAGCCCCGGTGGAAAAAATAAAAAGGGCCATTTTGGCCTTTGACTCCCGAGCCAAAAAAAATATCGTTTTCATCGGAAACAACGAACCCGACCTCTCTGTGGCCTTGAATGCAAAAAGAAGGGGTAGATTTGACTTTTCTTTTATATTTTTTGTTTTCTCTTTTTAAAAAAATAAAATAAGTGAAATAAAATGAAAATAGAAGCAAAATAAAAACCACCTTTGGAAATCTCATTTGAATGCTCTTATTCTTACGTATTTCAATCATTGTATTTTTTGTATTTTTATTCTCTGTAAAAAAATACATTCGATTTCATAGCCTTTATAGTAGAAAAATACATTGTTTTTGCTTGTTTTTCTTCTTTTTCTTCTTCTTTGTGTTGTTGTCCTTTTCTTTTCTTGCGGTAGGGAGGCCCATAGCTTGTGATGGTGCGTGGATGCCGTACATAGAACAGCAGCGGCACCAAGTTGTTGGGGCTAGGGTTTGCTGAAAATGTTGTTTAGGTTTTGGGCCTTTTGGGCTTCTGGTTTAGTTGGGTCTTGTTTTAATATTATTGGGTCATATTTTGTTGTTGGGCTATGGACTATTGTAATTTGGGTTGTAATTTTGGCCTGGTTTGTTTATTTGGTTTAATTTCTTTTTATTTTTTGGGTCCAAGTTAAAATTGGCCTATTACACATTTGACTATTGGCAACATACAAACTAAAAAGCAATGCTCATAAGAGTATTGGCAACATAGCAATAAGCACAATTTCACATTCACCTAACATCAACAACAGCTCATAAGCATCAGACCAATGCCTTGAAGAGCACACATCCATTCAATCAATACCACACACACAAAAGTCACAAATGAGTTTGGACACACACTTGAATCTATGCAAAAGAAGAGTACCTACACATTTACAAAAGCCTCAAGGAATGTTGGACTACATAGGAATCGAGGCAGTAAAATGTGACACATAATAAAATCCACGAAACATGGCCACACGGTCATGTGGAGGTCTACACGCTGTCAAGCGATGGTCTACACCGTGCAAGTTGCACACACCCATGTAGAGAGACACACACCCATGTGATTGAGTTACATTGCCGTGTGAGCAGCCCGTGTAACTCATTATCCAAAATAGTTAAAATATGGCGTTGAGCGGACATAGTCGTGTGGAAATCTCACACACCTATGTGGCTAAGGGACACATTGTGTGTCCAAAACACATGCCATGTGAATAATGACCAAAATCTAAGCGTAGCCACATGGTTGTGGCACCAAAATCACCCAAAAGTTCTAATTCCAATCTCGCATAGTGATATGAACAGCCGGTGTGTGGCACACCACCGAGCCACCAGTGAAGTCACAAAACCACCTTAAAATAGCTTTGAAAATCGTGAAATCCTTCATCAAAAGTCCTAACCTCTTAATAGTTTAGAAACACATGAACTTGTATAGATTTCCATGCCATTCAATAGCAATCTGTACATCAATTGAGCAATTTCCGAACACATAGAAATTAACGTATTCCACAAAATGAAAATTAATGAAATTGAAGAGTTCCAAACACACACGATTTTGAGATAAGCACCCAAAACAATCAATGAACCACAATTGCCTCATCTTGAAACTCGGTTACATCTCTCTCTTGAAGCTGTATTAATTGAAGACGACAAAGGGAAAGAAAGCCAGAATGAAGGAAGGGAAAATTTTAAAAAGTCTCCATAATACTGACCTAAATTTTTGGAATCAAGAACAATAGGAGAAACCTTAGGTGAGAAAAGAGGGAGAGAGAGAAGAGGAACATGAAGAGAAATTTTTGGAATAACTTCTTTTTTTAGATTAAAAAATAAAATAAAATAACAAATAATAGATAAAATAAATAAGTATTAAAATTTTAAAGCAAAACTCAAATAAAATTTATCCTCTAAAACACTCACAAGGATTTGAACACACCAACATGTATAGTGTTGCGAGGCGTGTGAAAGAGTAAAAATATTGTCTTGAAAAATCACACTAAGTTCAATTCCCGGAAAGAGGTGGATCACGAGGATCACTTAAGTACCAAGTCTTTCCTAGCGAATATCCTCTATCGTAATTTAATAGCACAATAAATCACTACAATCACATTCACAAAATATGCAAAATAAATAATAAAGAACACGAGAATTTTACGAGGTTCAATAAATTTTGCCTCGATCCTCGGGCACTACCAAATATATTTCACTCCAAAAATTACAAGTGAAATTTACAAATAGGGAGAGAATAATGCCTTAAGTAGAGAATGGCAATTATAGGATGAAGAAAGTAAGAAATGGTTAGGCCTATTTATAGTTGAGGTTCAAGGATCAACTTGCAATGTCCCTATACAATTAGGGACCAAAATTGCAATTATCCCATGCCAACTTTTAACTTGCCAACCAATATTACTTTCTACTTTGGTCCACCCATTTTGACTTTTCAAACAAATGGGTGGGTTCCAATAATCTCCACCTTGAAGATTTGATTAGGATAATCTTATCTTCACACAATTCTTCTGCCTTTGACAACAATACTTGATAGTGCCTTCTTCAACTGTTAAACTTGCAGGATATTAATCAAGTTCAAACAATGTTGAACTTGGTTCTTTGTTCTCACCTTGGTCATCATATCTGCGGGATTATCTGCAGGTCTTGATCTTACGAAGACAAATTTTCCCTCTTCAATAATTTCCACGCAAAAAATGGAATCAATGCGTCGATATGCTTTATGTCGTGCATGATAGACTTGATTCTTTGCTAAATGAATAGCACTTTGACTATCACAATACACGTTAATATGCTCCGAACCAACCCCAAGGTTTTAGCCATACCTTGTAACCAAATAGCCTCCTTCTGACCTCTTATTACAGACCATGTACGACGACTTACGTGGTTGACAATACAAGCATGAAGCATGTAGTGTAGACTTCCAACTTATTGGTCCTCCGACAAGTGTAAACACATAACGGTGGTTGATCTTCGCTTGTCCAAATCACCGCATAGTCGAATCAACGTACCTAATAACACCTTTACCAAGTGTATTATCACAGCGAACGGTAATCCAACATCCACGGTCTTACGAATATCTGTAGAATCCATTTCACGACTTGCCAATGTCCTTTTCGAGATTATGCATATACACTCACTATACTAGCACTGTGAAATGTCGGGTCTTGTACACACCATTGCATACATCAAGCTACCATTTGCATTAGAATCGGAACTTGCAACATGTATTCTCGTTCCGTATTAAATCGAAGGAGATAGTTGTCGAAGAAAGCTTGAAATGAGAAGCGACGGGTACTTACAGGTTTTGTCTGCTTTCGTTCATGCCAAGCTGCTGTAGTACCTTTTCAAATATTATACGAGACAAGCTAACTCTATTATGAGCTCTATCTCTCCATATTTCCATGCGAGAATCTTTTAGCTTCTCCTAGATCTTTCATCTCAAACTTCGAGATTGAGTTGAGTCTTCAATCTTTCAATCTCAACTTTGCTCTTAGATGCTATTAGCATATCATCAACATATAAGAGCAAGTATATGAAAGTTTCTTCTTGTAACTTCGAAAATACGCAATGATCAAATTTACTTCTTGTGTACCTTTGCCCTTTCATGAACCGAGTCAAATCGCTTGTACCCTTGCCTCGGAGATTGCTTCAATCCATAAGCGACTTTGTCGGTTTGCAAACCCAATTTTCTTTTCCAGCAACCTTGAATCCATCTGGTGAGTCATATAGATTTCCTCTTCCAAATCACCGTGTAAAAAGCGGTCTTCATCAAGTTGAACTAGTTCAAGATCATATTGCGCAACCAAGGCTAGCAAAATCCGAATAGCGAATGCTTCTGGCTGAGAAAACACTTCATTGTAATCTATTCCTTCTTTACGGAGTGTAACCCTTTGCTACCAATCTAGCCTTGTGTCAATTTCAATTTTATCGAAATCCTTCCTTCTTTGCATATACCCATTTGCATCCAATTGCCTTCTTTCCTTGGGTAGTGTCACCAACTCCAGGTCTTATTTTTATGAAGAGACGCATTTCTTCATTCATTGCTTGCTTCCACTTTACACCATCGGGGTTACTGCATACGTGTAAGTAGAAGGAACATCATCATCTGCAATTGGAAGTGCATAGGCCACTATATCATCAAAGCGAGCGGGCTTACGAATCTCTCTTCTTGGCCTTCTATATGCAATTGAATCTTGTTCTTGTAGAGGTTCTTGGGTAGGAACCTCTTCATCATTTGTCCCTCAATATTAGCTGGATCATCGTTAACGTTTTCAAGCTCCACCTTTGCAAAGTACTCTTTGGTTTTGTCATCCTTTTGTGAATCCTTGTACTTCAACATGGTTGATTCATCAAAAGTCACATCTCTCTGAAAACAATTTTCCTTGTATTAGGACACGAGGCGGTATCCTTTTACTCCATCGGTTATACCCAAGAATAATGCTTTCTTTGCTCTTGGGTCTAACAGATTCTTTACATGATAATATCAAGTGGAACCAAATACATGTAAAGAATCATAATCGATAGCAATTACCGTCCACATCTCCATAGGAGTTTTCCATTTATTGCGGTGATGGCAAGCGGTTAATTAGATGGCACGCATATATAGTGCCTCAACCCAAAATTCTTTGTCAATCCGACATTGGACAACATACATCGAACTTTCTCGGTATAGTTCGATTCATGGTTCTGCCACCCATTCTGGCATGGTGTATCCGAGCGGTGAAGTGTCGCACAATACCCTCATCTTGGCATACTTGTAGAAATGGATCATTTTGTACTCAGTACCATTATCGATCGAAGTCGTTTGACCTTTCGACCAGTCTGAGTCTCCACCATCTTCTTCCATTTCAGAAATGCATCCAAAACTTCACTTTTTCTTTTCATTAGATACACCCATACTTTTCTTGAATAATCATCAACAAAAGTAACAAAATAGTGCATACCTCCCAAAAAGCTACTTTGGTAGGTCCCCACATCATCCTTGTGAGCGTAGTCGAAATTCCTTTCGTATTGTGAATTCTTTGGACCAAATTTTACCCTCTTACGCTTGCCCGAACACAATGTTCCGAAATTCCATTTTGCAAGAATTTGCACCTTTCAACAAGCCTTGCTTCGCCAATGTCTGCAAAGCTTTTTCACCAGCATGTCCCAATCGCATATGCCATAATCTGGTAGCCTCTGAATCTACATCTTTTGTAGAAATTGTTGATGTTGATCCAATAACTGTACTTCCATTTAAAAAGTACAAGTTATTTCTTCTTATGCCTTTCATCACCGTCAATTGCCCACTACTACTTTTAGTAATCCATCTCTCAAAGTGATTGTGAGCCCTTTAGATTCTAGGGCCCCTAATGAGATGAGATTTTTCTTGAGCTAGATGCGTGGCGAACATCATCAAGACTTGGATTGAGCCGTCGTGATTCTTCAATTGAATTTGTACCCCTCCCATTGTCTTACAAGCACTATCATTGCCCATAAGAACAATTCCACCTTCTAGCTCTTTAAGACTAGAAAACCGGTCCTTATTAGGACACATATGGTAAGTACATCTGAATCCAAAATCCACTCATCCGTTTGACATGCCATTGCCATGCCAACCAAGCTAAAGTCGACTCCTCATCATGCTTCATTACATGCATTAGAAATAGCCTTGCCCTTTTGTAGCTTAGGACAATTCTTTTTCCAATGCCCTTTTTCATGGCAAAAGGCACATTCATCTTTGGCGGGTCTCCCTTTGGACTTTCCCTTCTACGGTTGTTCTTTGTGTGAGCGTCCTCTTCTTTATTAAGACTTCTGCGGTTGTATCTACGTGATCTCTTTTATCTTTCTTTGAGTCTCGAGATCTATACAACGCCTTCTGGTACATCAAATGTGATCGTGTCCTTCCATGAAGCAATGTGGTGGTAAGATGATCATATTCATCGGAAGGAATTCAACAACAATAATGCCTTGTCTTCATCTTCAAATTTCTCATCCAAATTTAGCAAGTCTGCTAAAATTTTATTGAATGAGTTCACATGGTCATTCATCGACATCACAGGGTGCATCGTGAATCGATAAAGTTTCTTTTTCATATAAAGCCTATTTTCAAGACTTTTCGTTAGAAAGTTTTCTTCGATGTATCCCATAACTTCTTGATGTCTCCCTCATGACAGTACTTACGCTCTTTGGCCAAACATAGGCGGATTGTACCTACCTTTGTCTATTGATCTTGGCCCTCCTTGTCATCCATCTTGTTAGGTTTTCTTCAAGGGCTATATCTAGCTCTTTGCGACATAAGACATCCAGGATCTCACATTGCCACATACCAAAATTATTGGTACCGTCAAATTTCTCTACTTCAAATTTTGCATTTGTCACGATGTAGTCCTTGCGATGATGGCGATGCTCGCCATTTTCTCCTCAATCCCAACTCATGTCATCGTGAGCAGTCTGTATTCATAAATAGTGTCGTATATGTGAATAATCTTGTATCGTGAATAGTCTTGTATATCGTGAATAAGTACCGTAAGCGGTCGTATTCCCCAAATCTGAATCGGCTCTGGTACCAATTGTTGCTTGAGGCGTGTGAAAGAGTAAAAATATTGTCTTGAAAAATCACACTAAGTTCAATTCCCGGAAAGAGGTGGATCACGAGGATCACTTAAGTACCAAGTCTTTCCTAGCGAGAATATCCTCTATATAATTTAATAGCACAATAAATCACTACAATCACATTCACAAAATATGCAAAATAAATAATAAAGAACACGGAATTTTAACGAGGTTAATAAATTTTGCCTACGTCCTCGGGCACTACCAAATATATTTCACTCTAAAAATTACAAGTGAAATTTACAAATAGGAGAGAATAATGCCTTAAGTAGAGAATGGCAATTATGGGATGAAGAAAGTAAGAAATGGTTAGGCCTATTTATAGTTGAGGTTCAAGGATCAACTTGCAAAGTCCCTATACAATTAGGGACCAAAATTGCAATTATCCATGCCAACTTTTAACCCAACTTGCCAACCAATATTACTTTCTACTTTTCGGTGCCCACCATTTTGACTTTTCAAACAAATGGGTGGGTTCCAATATATAGATTTCCATGTCATTCAATAGCAATACCGTACATCAATTGACCAATTTCCAAAACACATAGAAATTACCGTCTTCCACAGAATCAAATCAACAATTCGCTAATGAAATTGAAGAATTCCAACACACACGACTTGTGAGACAAGCACCCAAAACAAGCGATGAACTACAATTACCTCAACCTGAAACTCAGCTATATCTCCCTGTTGAAACCGTATTGATTGAAGACGACAAAGGGGAAGAAAGCCAGAACGAAGGGAAAGGGAAAATTTTAAAAAGTCTCCATAATATTGATCCGAATTTTTGGAATCAAGAACAATGGGAGAAACCTTACGTGAGAAAAGAGGGAGAGAGAGAAGATATGAAGAGTAAATTTTGGAATAATGTCCTTTTTTTTAGATTAAAAATAAAACAAAATATTAAATAATAAATAAAATAAATGAGTATTAAAACTTTAAAACAAAACTCAAATAAAATTGATCCTCTAAAACACTCACAAGGATTCAAACACGAGACCTAGAGATTCACTATCACACCACAACCACTTGAACCAACAAGCTCATTCTAACATCAAAACACGATTATAATCCTAATTGCTCACTAACCCTAAACACATACATCAAAACTTCTAACCCCAAATTCTTGGGTGTTACATTTACTCTAGAATCTAGAGGTGAATTTGAATACATACAACACAACTACCATCACAAGAGAGTAATTCATTCTAACTAGTATAAAATGACTCGATTTCATAATCCGATAATAATAACCCATATTGAGTGTTTCCTTCTCAACGTCAAATGTAGTTCGATGCAAAATCCATCATGACTCATCTTCACATCAAACAAAAATCAAAACAAACCATAATATATCCGAGACAAAACTTGATGCTCAACTTTGAGCTGTTGACATATTGGACATCATAATACAAACTCGAAATTTCACGTTTTCTTCACGGCCACTAAAATTCAATCTCAAGTTATTACACATTACGTGATTACTGATTGAATCAAATAGTCCTTTATTATAAGCCTATTGTAAGGTGTCTCATATAATCTCGAAATTGTTTAGCATACATACAATTTCTAGAATTAACGATATTGTTATTGCGGATCTATTCTGTTTAGTGAACAATTTCAAATATTTTATTTGCATCTCACAATTTTCTAAAGAATTAATGATTTAATTCTCAACTCCGTAATAATCTACTTAGCATTGTTCAAGGTCATCTAGGTGAAGCATTATTATAAACAATGAACTCCTTTATGGATTTAATTTGAATCGATCAAGCTTACGCCGATAAAATTCTCGGTGATCAAAACTCTATTAGCATTTAAGCGACCAAACGAATTCAACATGTCCCTATAATAACTTCTTAATAAATAAATCTATAATCTGATTTTCAAATGCCTAGCATTTCATTCAGAATCATAACAGGCTATAATAACTTAGATGGAACTTAATGTTAAGCTTTCACTTATTAACAAGCTAAACATTTAACCACAAATTCTGAAATTTCATGTTTCATCTTTGGACTACTAGTACATACATTTCAAATCACAAAATATTTTTATACTACTCGAATGAATGGAATGCATACTATTATGAGCCTCTAATAATTTGTCTCACTTCAATTCCGGATCATTCATAACACACAACCCATTGCAAAATACAGCGTACCATCAACACCAACCTTGAACTCTATGAAATGACCATTACGAATCTATACTTGATTAACTAGCAACTACATTAACTTTTCCTAAAAGTATTCAATTATTAGATAATAATATTTCAATAACTCAAGCCACCGTCATTGTCTTAGGTTCAATTCTTTTGAATCATTAAATATTTTAGGCTGGACCGGTACAAGAACTTACATCACTAAAGCTTTCAATTGGTCAAAATTCTATTGGCACCTATCCGACCAAACAAACTTAAAATTTTTCTATAATAGCTTAGTTATCGATAAAACAATTATTGAGAAATTTTTAACAAATCTATGATAATAACTAGCTAAGCTCGAAAACTACATTACCTCGAAATAATCTTCCAAGCTTTCAGATTGACAATAGCGAAATTTTACTCATATCGGCATGAATTCCATCCACAAAAATTAAGTGACCATGAAATCCAACCTCCCTAAGCCAAAATTCACATTTAATAAATTTTGCATATAACTATTTCTCACGTAATATTTGTAAAAAATCTTTAAATGTTGAACATGCTCGGGTTCTATTTTAGAATAAATCATTATACCATCAATAAACTCAACCACGAATCTATCCAAATGAGGCTGAAAAACTTGATTCATCATATCCGAATGAGGCTGAAAAACTCTGGAAGCAAAAGTTTTTAAACAAGTTCAAACTAAAGATTTCTCTGTGAAATGAGTAAGTTCTATGTGTAATTTTCAAAATAACACGAGTGTTTTGGCTAAAAATGATATTTTTAGATTTTACTATTTTGAAAGTTAGTATTTTACTTCTGGGTTTTTTTTTAATAATAAACTAATGCAATTCCTCCGGATTAGCCTTAACGTCTAGACCAGGTTTAGAGTGTTTCAAAAATATTAATAATTTAAGTTAAAAATTACTTAAATTCGGTATACAAATATGATAATTTGAATATTAAAATTTTAGTTAAAAATTTCATAACACTATAAGAATGAATTAGAGTCATTCTCATGCATTTAACAAAGGGTTAGATGTTGCGAAATAAATTAATCACTCATTTTATACACTTCATCCATGGGTATACATCGCAAATATTATTTATTTACATTATTTTCCAAATAAAGTTGAAGTTATAAATATTATTTCGTTCAAAAAAGTTATAACTATCATTCAAATATTATTATATTATTTTTAATAAAAATATTTTGTATAAAAAATAAAACACCCTTAAATTGGTATTTGCTATTTTATAAAAAATAAGATTTTAATCTACAAATTAGTATCTAAACTATGATAAATTTTTCTAAGTTAACATTTTTTTTTGTTAGTAGTGATACTGAGCTGTATTTTGTTATTCAAATACCTCAAAATATTAGATCCATTAATTTTTAATCAATTATAACATGCGATATCATATAAATTTAAAAAATCATATTTTAAAATCTTTCATTTTCATTTTCTTTTACGCCATTTATTTTTACTTTTTTTCATTAATTACATATAGATATTAACTTCTAGGACTTGATTTTTAACCTTAAATTTGTAAATATTAACCTCAACTTTTGCAGAATTGCTAACCCAACCAAATTATTTGTGCCTACAATTTATAATCTACATTTATAACTTATAATTATATATACAAAGAAAAACAACATACAAAATCTCTTAGAATTGATGAAAATGATTTTGAGTATTGAATATTTTCTATTTTTCAGAGCAAAAATTTGTATTATTAATAAAAAATTATCATTTATAGGTAAGATATCTAATTAGAATGTCAATTTGGCGGGGTGGGTGCGGGTACTCCCACTTGCACCCATCCCCAAAATTTTCATCTCAATCTCGCCTTACGATTCATTGTGGGTACAAAACCCAAAATCATTCCCACCCACCATCCACGTGGGTCCCTAAACCCACCTAATCCTCGTTATACCACCTTGCAACCCATTTCATACAATGTATTTATAAGTATCGATTAAATAAATATAAACCAATTTTTAAAAAAACTATATGAAATACTTGCCCTCAGGACTCCACCACATATGTGACATTATTCCAACTGTCACCATTTAAACAAAAAGTCATTGCGACCCTTTATTTGGTAAATAAAATATAACTTCAACACGAATTTAAAAAATTGATAAAATAAAGTCCTGACAAAATATTCAAATACAAAATACCCAGGTAGCTACGAAGCTCAGACATATTTTTCGATTGCCTCCACTCAACTATAGCTTCAATCTTCTTGGGATTTACTCGGATCCTTACTACAGTTACCACATGACCCAAAAAGGCAACTTCCTGTAGCTAAAATTCTCACTTGCTGAACTTAGCATACAACTATTTTTCTCAAAGTATTTGAAGTATAGTACGAAGGTGATGATCATGCTCAGTTTCAGATTTAGAGTAAATCAGAATGTCAAGTACGATTGGAATACTCAGTTCATTAGATCCATAAAGGCTACCGGGTGTTCGTCAAATCAAAAGCGCATTACTAGGAACTCGTAATGTCAAATGTGAGTCTGAAGGCGGTTTGTACTCATCGATCTCCTTTACTTTGAGCTAATGGTAACTAGAGCATAGATCAATTTTGGAGAAAGCAGATACTCCTCGAAACTAGTTGAACAAGTTGTCAATCCTCGATAACGGGCACTTATTCTTGATTGTCAACTAGTTTATCATCTCTAATCTATGCACATTTTCATCTATCGTAATTCTTCTTAACAAACAATACCGGTGCCGCCATAGAGACATGCTCGATCGAGATAAAGCCCTATGGAGAAGTCCTTAGAGATGTGCCTTTAGCTTGGTCGGCTCCCGGTGCTATGTAGTAGGGTGTAATAGACGAGAGTCGTGCACAGTAATAAATCAATGTCAAATTCCACCTCCGATCCGAGTTACTCGGACAATTCCTCAAGAAATACATTGAATATTCCTTCACAGTGTATATATCTCCCACGATAAGCTTTACTGGATCAGACTAGAATATGTAGGCAAGGTATGCCTCGCACCCCTTGCAGACTAACTTGTCTTCTACAAGTGTGAAGATTACGTTAGAAAGATAATCTCAATGCTCACAAACAATCACTACCTCTTCATTCTCATTCATTCTCAAAGTAACTCTCTTAGTTGCATAATCTAGACTAACGATATTCTACAAGTCGGTCCATTCCTAGAATCAAATCAAACTCATTAAAGGGTAACTCCTTTAGGTAATTGAAATGCCTTACCTTGGATCTCCGGGGTGCAGTCTATATACTCTATCAACTTTGAATTGGTGACCCAAAGGAATAATCACAAAAAATCTCTAATAGTATTTTCGGTAGTTAAATCGATTTGCGAAACAACGCTAGCAATATACAAGTGAGTAGATCCAATATCAATGAGAGTATAGTGCGATACAAAATGAATAAAGAAAGTACCTACAATGACATCAGCATCATCGCTATCCTCGAGATACCTCGCTACATACACCAAAGTCGGCTAACGAGCCTCGACCTAACTTGCACATCTACCTAGTGCTCTCTATCCTCTCCGGACCCATTACCACTTCTACCAATACCATGACCCTCGGTGGTTGTGAAACCACTCTCGAAAGTTGAATAGATCTCGAGTCGAGTGCGTGCCCTGTTGACATTTATTACAGTCGATGGAAATCCCTAACTCAATGTTCCATTAACCCCGCAGAGGTATGCTCTAACTTCCTCCGGCACTCCTTTGGATAGTGTTTTCCACAATCATTGTCAGATTGAATCTCGATCGCTTCTGATTGGTACCTCGGGCCTTAGGGGCCTATAAAATCTCACCCATTTCTCAGGGCACTATTTAGAACCAGAGGGACTTGAATCCTTCTTACTCTTACTCTGATCCCTCTTGTGGTCATGCCGCTCACGCTCAGTGCACTTTACTTCCTCTACTATATTTGCTTTATCAATTAGAAGCTGTAAAACCCCCTCCTCGAGGAGCTATCAGAACCATGAGATCATATCTCAATCCTTCCTCAAACCTCACACACTTTCTATAGTCGAGACACTACTAATGTTCGTGCATACCTTTTTAGTCATAAAACCTAGGCTTCATATTCAACCATAGATCGGTTGCTCGAACTAGGCTCATAAACTCATGTCGGTGAGCCTCAACATAACTTGCCCTACATACTTACCGCAAGGCATTCTTGAAATTATCGATTAACCTATTCGGTTTGAGTACCTTGCTCAGCTGTCAACCACCTGTGATAGGCCGTCTCGGAATAAAGACACCGTACATCTTAATTTCTTAGTGGGGTTAAAATCCAGATCAATCATAATATGCTTGGTAGCCCGAGCGATGCTCAAGACAGCGGTAGGAGTGACGCCTATGATGCCCCTGAATAGTCCGGCCCTATTCGACCAAAGTTGTTCAGTAATTAGCCCTCGGCTTGTCGACCTAGAATGGGTCCCTACGACACTCTCCAATGCTCAAATCATAGCATGGGACGATCGTCGTCCCGATGGTCGAGTTTAGGACTCCGTCTCAGCAGTGGTGTCTCGCTGGTCTCCAGATTGAGCATACTACCCATAGAGGATGACTCTATTGGAGCTCCTCCTTGGCGTCCTCGACGCCCACAAGTTCCTCGCCCACGACTACCACGCGAAATCATTTTTAGTAATCTAGCTACAATGTCAGAGTGTACGGATTAGTTCGAAATTCAACATGATAATTGTGAAACCATTTTTTTGAAAAAGGGTCGACTTTATTTAAGCAACGAACATGGTAGTCGCCACCAATCCTTTTTATGAGGTGTGATCGGGTCACCTTATGATTGATCGTTTAATAAAACATTTTGATTTACTAAAATAACGATTTTGGTCTATGAAATTGAGAAAAGCAGTTAAAGTCGGTTACATATGAGGAAGGATTAGCACCTTGTAACACCCAAAATTGGTACCTAATTGATTAATTAATGTCTTAACATTGAATATTTAAAAAGAAATTGCATTACGATCCCTTTTTTATTAATTTTAATTTTACTAAAAAGGGCTTGAATAAATCGAAACAACATTAAAGATCATCTCGTCTCGAGATAACAAAAGCTCACATCCCGTAAATTAGGACACGACACCTTGGACCTTTGAGAATGAGCTTGTCTTTATTTTTATATTTTGAAATCCCGTGTTTTAATTTAGAAGGATATTCGGTTATTTAGATTCATCGAGAAAAATTGAAACCCGTTAGTTAGAAGACACGGCTTTCTCAAATTTCTAAACACAAAATATTACCTTTATTTTTATTTAAAATTCATGTATTTTAATTTGAAAGGATATTTGGTGGTTCAACGAGAAAATCGAAACCCGTAAGTTAGGGTATGATTTCTCATTTTCTCAAAATATGAAATATTGCTTATTTTCAAAATTTCCCTTTTTACGAATTTGAATAAAATTAATGTTATATTTAAAAGCGATAAAGTAATCTAAAATAAACCAACGATATATGTTGGAAAGGATACGACTTGAAGATGTCAAAATAATAAAATGGATGATAGCATAACACCAAGAAAAAGGAAATTGATAACCATATAACAACGTATACACATGCGAGCAATATGAATAAAAAGCAAGGCAATAATAAATAAATAAATAAGAAAATATATACGAAAATGAAAAGAAATGAAAAGGCTGAATTTAAACATAACTGATTTTATTGAAATTTAAACGGAACTGGGGAAAAAATTACGAAATAATTAAGGAAATAGCGAATAGAGGACTAAACTGAAAATTCAAAAATGTCTAAATCAAAAATAAAATAAGAGAGAAGGTTAAGTTAAAATAGAAGAAAAATAATAAATAAAAAAATAGAAGTTTGGAACCCCAAAACTAATACTAAACAAATAAATAAATAAATATAGTGTAACATAAATCAAAAATCATAATATTAATAATGATGATGATGATATCAATAATAATATAATAAAAGTAAAAATATTTTAAAATTTGAAAGATGTAAAGATATAATAACTAAATAGTAAATAAGATGACAAAAATAAAAATAAGTAAAGTCTATTTAAAAAAAGAATAAGTAAATAAAAATATTTAATATCAAATTAATCAGTTTATTAATATAATATTAATAATAACACAAAAAGGAGGCTAAATTGGAATCAAAACAGAATTTTGGGTAAAAATCAAGGATGACAAATAGGGTGGAGGACCGAATTGCGACACGTGCACAACATGGAGGGACCGAAATAGAAAATATCCCGCCCTCCAAAAGCTGTGATGTTCTTTATGGGACCAAAACAAAATAAAAATAAAATTACAGGGTAAGAATAAAAGATAAAACAATGAAATAGGACTAAATTGAAACGTATGTTAAAGACCCTCTCATCTCGAGGTAACAAAATGTCACATCCAGTAAATTAGGGCACAACACCTCGAATCCTTGAGAATAAGCTTTTTTTTTTTTTAATTTTCTATTCAAAACTCATGTATTTTAATTTTAAAAGGACATTCGGTTATTTAGGTTGAGCGAGAGAAATCGAAACCAGTAAGTTAGGACACGACTTCTCAAATTTCCAAATTGAACATTATCGGCCGTTTTACCCAAAAGGTCCTTTTCTAAATTTAATTACGAAAATGGGCCATTTATTGGGTTATTTACCGGATCAGGCCATTTTCCATGAAAACGCGTCCACGTCAGCACGCTTTAGTGTCCACGTCAACAAAATGCTTCCACAGGGGAGCATTTTGTCCACGTCGACAAAAAAAGCGTCCTTGGGGCGCGCTTTCTTTGGCGTGAACAACGCTCCCCAGGGAAGTATTTTGCCGTGTAGCAGTCAAAAATTTGACCGTTGGCTTCAACTCAAAAAATATATATATAAAAGGCCTCCCCAAATCATTTTTCACACAAATCTCTCACAATTTCTATAATTCTCTCAAAATTCCTTTCCCTTCATTTATTTTTCACACAATTCTCTCATAATTCTCAACATTCTTTCAATATTCCTTAAAAATCTATCAAATTTCTATCAAAATTCTATCAAATTTTTTGTTTAAATTTTTTTGAATTTAATTTTTTATATTAAAAAGATCGATTGTGTTAGCAATGGTAGGAGAATTAATCTATCTCAATAATAAGCACATCTTCCTTGATCAAATGACAATGGTAAGTGATAATTTTAAAATTTCAATACTATTCAATATTTTTTAATTTATGCAAATTTAATTAAATTTGCAATACTATTGATATTTTATTCATTTATGCAATTATAATTAAAATTTCAATACTACTTGATTCTTTTTTCATTTATGATGTTTGCATTAATTAATTTATGCAATTTTAATTATTTTTGTTTTATAAATTTTATAATAGGCTGAGATCCGGTGTTGCAATGCTACATCCATAATATATTTGGTCCTCCATCGCCATTGATCAAGAATTACTTTGGAAGCGGGATTTTGTACGTGGCCACGATAAATTTGGGGTGCAAGTTGGACCGAAACTAATCGGTGAGTTGATAGAAAGGTGGAGACCCGAGACACACACTTTTCATCTTCCATGCGGAAAGTGTACTATCGCTCTAGAAGGCGTGCATTTGCAATTGGGATTGCGGTGGATGTGTCTGTGATCCTTAAGGTCCGCATCATCTCTTGATTGGGGGCTGTATGCTACAAGCTTTTAGGTGTTATACCGAATAATATTAATGGAGGTCGGATTGAGATGGGCTGAGTTCGAGACACATTACGAAGTCGAGATAATGATTCAATTGAACTTGAAAGAATCGATATTCTCGGGCATACATTCTTGAGATGATTGGAGGTTATCTAATACCGGACTTGTCACGAAACCTCATACATATGAGATAGCTCTTGAAACTTCGTAGATTTTAGAGCGCCCTTGAATTGAGTTGAAGTGCCTTGTTGGCAACATTGTACAAGGAAATGTCTTGAAGCGCCTTGCACCAGAACAAAGGCAAAATAGAAGGTTGCCTATCACTCTGCAATCATGGACGCGGTTTAGCTTTCCATTTTTATATCCTCGAGTGGACCACCCATATACATTTCCACTCATAACGAGGTAAATTTTATATTAGATTTTACAATTATTACGTAGATTTAGAATATAATTGTATGCTAAAAATTTATTTAATTAGGTGGAATCATTCGTGAGTTATGTCGAATACCTACCTCTCTCGAAGATATCGGCTTCTATTAGACCAACGATCGGATGCGAAGTAAGTATTAAATAAAATATATATACATAATAAAATAATCATTTCAGTATTTAGTATTTAGTATTTAGTATTATGTATTATGTATATAAGTAAAATTTTATCATGTTCATATGGTTTCAATGGACACCATACGAGGATCCGACAATTGAGCGGTAATTTGGATGAATTCCTTCAAAATCAAGCGTTTTGCATGTGAAGGTCCTATTGGTGAACTATGCTACCATGGAGATGCACCGGTCGAGATAGAGTATTGCGGCAATTTGGATTTCGACAATCGATTCCGTGGCACCCGAGGTGTTTGATGATTAGCAAAAGTCGACTTCGACAAGCGCATACTGGATTGGCGAGATTCGGTCACACTATATCGAAATGTGGGAAAATCGGTATGATTATATACCTACGAGAACCGATCATCATTCGAGTTAGCATGTGTGAGAATACATGCCATGGTTTAGGATCCATGGCAAACCATATTTATTGTCGAGAGGGAGGCGATGACAAATTCATGCCCAAAGGGAATGACAAGGCCCTTTAAATTCAAGAAGAAGAGACGGCGTGACCCATTAATAGCACCCACACAATCACCACCCAATAGTTCAGCAAACAACACCCACATCTGAGCCTTTTTAGATTATGCGGTCGTATCCTAGCCCTTATATGTATCCTAATCCTTATATGTTTCCTTTTCTAGTCCTATGGTAGGATGGAATCCATGTACAGTTCATCTCCGTTCTGATTACTCACGAGTCATGGTGATATATAAGCCGCAGTTGCATGAGGAATCGTCACGAGGTGCCATCGGGGAGCTCTTCTTTCTACCAATCTTCATCACCTTACGAGTTCAAACACCTCTACCATGGGTGATGCAAACACCGTCACAGTCATTATTCTATCAAGGTGGGTCACCCTCCCAACACCACAACAGATCCCCCTGAGGAACCACAACCCCAGGAAGGCGATCGAAGAAGGAATCCGACATGGACCCATCGACCCTATGTGGCACTAATTTTGACCGCCATGGACATTGATTTTTTAATATATTTGTACAATTTTTTATATTGTTTCATTTAATAAAATAAAATTTCTTTTGAATAAGACAATTGTAATACAACATAGTTTTTATGACAACTATCAACTATTTCGATTTGGACATGATCTACTTGTATGGCACGGGTTCCTACACCATCCGCACAACTTTTATTGATTGGTTGTTTTCCGGATATCCATATTGGTACATATTCTAGTCGAGCAAGGTCGACCCTTTGGTTCTTGACGCAATTCTCTATCGATATGACTTAAATGGAGCAAGCGTCTGATGACCACTTACGTTCATCTGGGGCGGTGGAAATACATGTCTCCACATGTTGTAGATGGTTTCTAGTTTCTACACTTCATCGGCGTAGCTCATGGGATCTAGCGGAGATTCGACAAGTTGCAATTACATGAGCACATAGATAGCGAAGTCGTCAAACCTCCACGATCATGAAGTCCTATTTCTCAAGTGTACACAATATTGCCCGCCAATAACACCTTCGTGCGGATCTGTCAAACTCCATCACACGAAACCATAAGTTGTCTCGATCTGACAGAATTGTGTGCATGGTATTTGCCCGCGCATTCACCTTGTTAATTTCTTGCAATCTCTTTGTGCACCATACAGACCTCCTTGTATTTGGCCTTTATAACTCATTGCTTACTTTGGAAATAGTGTCGCTAAATGAAAATATGTCTCTTTAACAACCGATGTCATCAAAAATGGCGTGTTCCTTTTAGATCAAAATTTATGCATTGATCGGGTTTGAGGTCGAGATGACCATATCGTAGGCTACCGTCGTATGCTTATGTCCTTTGTTCAAAAGGTATGTTCTGAGAGGTAGTCTCGCCTTCTTCGTTAAGCTGAATGCAAAACCACCAACATCTCATGAAAGCGATCCTTACTTATCTCATACCACCAATATAAGTTGATAGCAAAATTACATACCGCTTTTCCATTTAAAATAAATTCAATATTACAAAAGAAATTATATTAATAGATATTAAATACCCATGTTGGTCATTTGTCGTTTTTCACTTGTAAATCGAAATTGCCCGTAGTAGTTGGATGTAACCTGCCTTAGGCAATATCGATGGTGTGTGCGATGCCACAGGCTTCCTTGTCACTCAATTGTAGCTAGTATTACGATGCCCCGGTCTGATATGACACAGATATTAGGTTAGGGGCAGACATGCCTCCTTAACCTAGAAAGAAAGAACTCCTAGTCATCAGCTGATGCTCTCGATGTTATTGCAAATGCAATTGGTAGGATTCTCCCCTTTGCCATCTGTGCCATAGCTAGCAACAGTAGATGGGCATATCTACCGTACATAAAGATACCGTCAATTTGTACCAATGGCTTGCAATATAGAAATGCGTCTCGGTATTGCTTAAAGCTCGAACAAATGCTTAAATACTTGGCATCCATAGAGCAATCGGTCATTGCGTTATATAGGTTTCGTTTCAAGGTGCATTATGCAACACGGGACATATCTCTCCACACCTAACACCATCGGCACACTTCATTACATGAAGCATTCCACCCACCATGAATCTTTTCCAACGCCTTCTACTTAGCTATCCAAGCCTTACGGTGAAGGCATGTACCTCAACTAGCTACGAATATTGGCAATTAAGACCGGCACTAAAGTTCTAGGATCCACCTTCATAGTCGGTAGTATTAAGGTAGCTAACATATCTAAATCCATCTTGGGATGATCTTAGAAACACACATCAGCAGTGCGTTAAAAAATGCAATAGTGCGTAATATGATCTTGTTAAAAACTCTAAATAGTTAGTGATCTTGTACCAGACAATACATGTATATGGACTTTTGTACTTTTTATCTCCCATAAGCTGTCTTTTTTTCCTCAACGAGGCCATGATTTTCATGAACATGTCTTGTCTTGCACTACACACTTGGCCTCAAACTTATCGATTTGGATTTAAGCATGTTGTAGTTAACCCGTTCATTATGCTATGTTGTTTTGATGCACCAAGAAAACTATCTTTATTGGAAAACTCCTTACCAACTTCCAATTTACCCAAATCCAATAAGGAACTTATCTGATCCACGCCGGTGTGGTAAATCTGAAACTCAACGCATCATCTTGAGATAGATCGACATTATACATGTGGGCTAGAGCGAGTAAGCCACGAATCGCAGATCTTCTTCTTCATCATCGAACCCCTTCAACATCTTGGTATGGTTGGAAGAGGCTCGGATCAAAAATAATGCAACCACGCACCATCGGGTGGCCTCTCGAGGTGGATCCTATCGGACTCATCATCGACCCATCATTATGTGCAATGTAGAAGGTCCCCTCACCGGTGGACATCGTAGGGAGTACATCATCCCTCCTTATGGACGTTTCACAATGTCTCCAATCAGATGTGGATTGCCAACCATTAGAAGTTGATGTTATTCCCAATACGTATTGTAGAGCCCAAATTTGACCGGGCTGAAAACCAAATAAAAAGGGATAAATAAATAAACAATTGTTTATTTAACAGTCCAAGTCCATGTTACAAGGCCCAAACAGTGGGCACAAAATCAAATATTTCAAACCCATAACCCAGCTAATTACCCGGTACCCATTACACCCTACCTAGCCCAGAACTAAAGTGGCCAAATTGACCCAAACTCTCAGAGGCCCAAAATTTGGAAGCATTCGGCTAGGGTTAGAAACCCTAGCCCTCTCCTCGCGTCGCAAGAAATTTCTAAAAGCTTCGGGCACTTCAAACGAAGTGGCCTTTCATCTCAATCGGCCACCAAGCACGCCGTGATTTCTCGACTCTGCCGTCATACATCACGCCACCATCGACGCGCAAGACACGCTAGAATCCGGCGTTGGCTCCATCGGTCTTGTGAGACATCGATGATCGGCGAGATTCTCGTGGATTACTGCGAACAAAAGAGGAAACAAAGACAGAAAACCAAGGCAAATATGGAAAGAAATCTTTGATTTCTTTCCTAAAACATAATAGCCTAAGGCTATAAAACCTTTCTGTAAATGGAGATTTGGAGAAGAGACACGAAAGATCTGAGAGATAAAAAAAAACACGAGTCATAGGAAAAATACACCACAAAAGATATTGTACATCAGTATTTTTGAATAATATCCGAAGGATTTCGAGAGAAATGAAGGTGACTCATTGCTCTTTTACTTTTTACTTCATTTTTATTGCAAACAATCGATATATAATATATTAAGCAGACGGAGGAAGAAAATACCTTGAGAATGCATACAGCGAAGCTTTTGAGTTCGAATGTCGTGTGTGATCGATCGATTCTGGCATGGATCTGAACACGGAGGTCCGATGAGCGAGCGGATCGGCCTAGGGCCGGAGCTCGGAAGGGCCAGGGAACCATTCGGAGGATTTCTTTGATTTTTTTTAGAACCGGTTTCTAAATGATTTTAAAACTAAGTTGGCTTATATAGCCTTGACGAAACGACGACGTTTTAAACTCCCCAGGATCCGCGTTGACCCGATTACCCGGAGAGGATCCGCGGATTTTTAGAGTTGGGTTAATTACCCAATCGGTCCTTCCACCCTTTTTAATTTATAATTACGCTTTATTTTATTTATGATTTGGCCTATTATTTTATTTTAGTTTTAATTTAGTCCCTACGATGATTGTTTTAAATCCAAGGTAAAACACAGTCGTTTTGGGAATTAGGAAATTTGCCCAATGAGTCCCTTTGGTTTTGCACATGTTTTAATTTGGACCTTAATTCAGCTTTATCTTCTTAAATTAGCCTGATAATTTTCTTTGAACTTTAAATTTAGCCCTATATATTTATTTCTATTATATATACATAAAACTTTATATATTGCTATTTGTTTTATTTTTAATCTTATTATATAGTCATATTATTATATTATTATTATTTATTATTTTCATAAATTATTTCACACTCTTATTTATATATTATATTTTATTTGTATTATATGTTATTAATTATTTTTATATACATATATACTTTCATATTATATGTTATAATATTATGTTATTTTTATATACTATTATATTTCTTATTTCCTATATATTTATATTATATCTTATTATATAACATTTATTATACTTTTATTTTTACTCTATATTACTTATTTTTTTATACATGTGTTATGTATATCATATATTATCTATTATATTATTTATGCCTATATTATTCATTATATTATTATAATTTTAAAATTTGTAAATTAAATTATATTTTTAACTCATATTATACACATATCTAATTGTTAATTATTTATACATTATGCATTATTACATTTTAAATTGATATTTTATATTATGAATTCTTTTACATACTTTTAAACCAATATTATATATATATATAATTATTATTCTTTTATAAACATTTTGTTGTTATATATTACATATTGTATATTAAATACTATCCTAAAATTATTATTAAATATCATATTTTTTAATTATAGGTATACTTTGTTAACAATTATTCACTTTATATTATATTTTTTATATATATATTAATTCTTTTATGTATTTTTATATTGTGTGAATCATGTAAGTTAAATGCTATTTTATATTTATTATTTGATGTTATATTTTGTGAACATATACATTGATATTATATTTCTTTTAAATTGTGTATCATGCATCATTTCTTAATTATTGCTATGTAAGTTTGCATGTTTTGCTCATCCATCTTCAATATAAGTTGTATGTATCTTTGTATATATGATGTAATTCTAAACACGTATGCATTTAGGATATGATTTTTTTGTATTATTGCTATTGTATTGTTAAAATGCATGTTTTATTCACTTATTATTGCAATATTCTATTCTATAGTGATAATGTGATTCCTTATGCATCATTTTTTTTAAAAAAATCGAGACTCCAAAGTTTTCAAAAAAAATATAAAGGAAATGCTTGGTGTTTTGAAATTTTGAGAAAGTAGTGTCCTAACTTATTGGGTTGCCACTTTTCTCGTTGAGTTGGAATAATCAAGTACCCTTCTAAGTTTTTTTTTGAAGGTTTTCTAAATGCAAGCCACTATCTTGGAATTTCAAAGCAATATGTCCTAACTTATTGGATATAGCGTTTTCTTTGTTTGAGATAGGAATTTCCAAAAAGGTTAACTTAGTGTCAATACTTTGATCTGAGTGAACCCCAATTTTCAAAATTAAAATATTTTAAAGAGGACTACATCTTAAAATTTTTTAATTTTCGACATTAAAGACACTTGATAATC
This sequence comes from Gossypium arboreum, assembly GCF_025698485.1. NCBI lineage: Eukaryota > Viridiplantae > Streptophyta > Magnoliopsida > Malvales > Malvaceae > Gossypium > Gossypium arboreum. The sequence goes on from NW_026440482.1 coordinate 65,494, forward strand.
AACTAGGTACCAATTTTTGGGCGTTACGAGGGTGCTAACCCTTCCTCGTATGTAACTGACTCCCGAATCCATTTTCTCAATTTTCGTAGACCAAAATTAATGTTTTAAAACAAAACATTTTATAAGGTGATCCAATCACACCTAAAAAGATTGGTGGCGACTCCCGTTTTCGTTTTTCTTAAAGTCGATTTCCATTTTCCAAAACTCGATTTAAAAATGGTTTCGACAGCTTGGCGACTCCACTGGGGAATCCACCAATAAGAGAGTCAAGCCGTGTAATTGATTATCTCCTGTCTTAGTGTCGGAAATTAAAATTTTAAAATTTAATCCTCTTTGCATTACATGTGTTTGTATTATTGCATGTGTTGCTATATTACGTCGCATTGCATTTGCATGACATTGTGGTCATACCCTTAAGTGGGAGTGAGAAACTACGCCGTGAGGTTTTCACCTCCGTGCGAGGATAGTGGATCACTTTGAATACATCCATACTTATGGTTTCGTGAGATTTTCATCTCCGTGTAGCCATAGGAAATGAATTCCCGGCCGAACTCGATTCAAATGAGCCTATAATGGGTGAGAATCGAGGAATCGCTAGTTCGGTACCTCAAACTTTAGAACCAACTTCATATCGAAAACCGTAAGAGCTCAACTTAGTTAGGTTTAAACTTTAGATATTACCCTTATGAATTATCGTTGAAATTTATTGATATCATGTGATACTAACTATCTCTTTTCCTTTTGTGCATGTCATGTTGCATTTGAAAGGTATCGATTCACGGTCGGTTTCTAAGTTATGAAGTTTTATTATGGAGAGCGGACTTCTTGATAGAGTGGAAGGCAACGCCAACATCCATAGATAGTGCGAGCAAACTCAAATAGAAAAGGGAGATAGTATAGGCTGTGGGATCTGCGTCAGACTATCAGATTATACCCATATTAGTGGCACGAGAATAATCTCTAGGAGCTTAAGGAGATTTGGGATCGATGGGGCAAAAGACCAGCGGTTATTCTACAATAATTACGAAACTTACCTCACTTGTTCGATGTTCGGGTAGATGGTACATGCGCCCCAAAATTTGGGTCTAGAAGAGTTGGGTTTTGAGTGCAGGATTTGGATAGAAGAAATCTGAATATTGAGAAGTTTTAAATATTACTAGTGTTTAAAAATATATATATATATTGATAAAATATTTATGTTATTACTAATATTTAAATTTTATGAAAATTATTATCATTATAATTATTAGATACAAATATATTTATAAAATTATTGTTGTTAATTTAGTGTTTAAATTAAATTATTATTAGAAAATTTTCTTGTATCTATTTTTATTGATTTATGGAAATTATAATTATTATTATTAGGAAAAAATATATATATTATTGTAGTTGAAATTTTCATTGTTATGGTTATTATTATTATTTAAAAATATAGAGGATATTATTATTAATGTGGTGTTTAAATTTAGTTTTAAATAAATTTAGAAGTATTTAAAGTGTAGGAAAAATCTTGGTTCGATCCAAGACTTTAGCAAAGAAATTAGTTTTTTTCTTCTTAGGGGCTGGGCAATAAGGCTTTAATAATAAAGTAGGCTAAATTAGGCAAAAGGGAAGCTTGGTCCAGCGGCGGTGGCGCTAGGAGGTTGTAGGAGTGCACAGGTTCAAGGCACGGTGTGCGCATAAGTTGCTTTTTATTTTAGAAGCCGAGTTGAGCTAAGGCAAAACTTAAGTATAGTTGCGACAAGTTATGCCACTAAAAGGCTTGTGTGGCGTGGCAGTGATGGGTTAGGAGTCCCAAGGTGGCTCGGGTTCGAGTCGAGCGCATGTATGTTCATTTTATTTTAAAAGAACTCGGGACATCAGCGAGTAAGGTTTAAAAGGTAAGCGCGCTATTATATCAAAGAAGAGGCCGTCGGTGGTCGGTGATGTGTTGGGCACCCTAGAGGTCCGTGTTCGGCGGCGTTGCGTGCGGGGCGGTGCTCCTTTTGATGTCTTGCGTCTGAAAAGGGTCGTCTGAGATTGAAACTCCCCTAGCAGCAAGGTGCAAGGTGAGTCGATAGCGGAGGACTCCTGCATTGTTGTTTGCAAGGAGAGTTTGAATTAAATTCAAACTATGTTGTTGGCTATAAAGAAGGACCGTGTTCGAAGCGGCGTTGCGTGCGGAGGTGCTCCTTTTTATGTCTTGGCGTCTGAAAGGGTCGTGCGAGATTGAAACTCCCCTAGCGACAAGGTGCGAGGTGAGTCGATAGCGGAGGACTCCTGCTTTGTTGTTTGCAAGGAGAGTTTGAATTAAATTCAAACTATGTTGTTGGCTATAAAGAAGGAGATAGGCACGAGATTTAAATTGGGATTATTCTTAGCCAATTAGTCGAATCATTTCTTTTTATTTTCAATTGATTTTAGGTTGCTCATTCACTTTTCACAAAATCTTCTCCTTATTCTTAATTTATTTATTCCTTTGATTTTCTTTCCCAATTAGTGAATCTTAATCTCTTCTCTTTTGATAACCTCTTCTATTTTTGTAACCCTTTCTTCTTGATTTTCTTTTTGAAAACCAAAATAAGCATACCTCAGAATGAGTTTTAGAAGCTGAAACTAGATCCTTTGTTGTTAATTTTCTCTTGGTTCAAACTCCTTCTTCCTTCCATTATTTTTAAGACTATAGCCGATTGCCTCAAATCCAGAAATCCAAAACTTGATTCCTCTTGTACCGATTTCCTTAGCCAATTCTCTTATTTTTCTCATCATCTTTGGCGATTCTCTCATCCTCTAAACCCCAAGTTTACGTCGAAAGTACCACAATAAAACCCTCATATTTTATCTTTCTCTACACTATTGCAAAAAAGCGAAAATCCCACACTATCCTAGGGACATAGCGAATCTGAGATCCTTTGGAGGCTCGACTTTTGTTATTGTTTGAGGGCTTAAAGCTGCATCGAGAATCAAGTAGGAACTAAGGAAATGTTGACTAAAAGAATGGGTGGTAAGTCTTTCAACTTAGTCTATCTTTAGTATTTTAGAAAAAAGGCGAAACCCCTAAAGGTTAGGGAGGCTGTTGATTTGGGTTTATAGCCCTAAGGGTTGTGATAATTACTTTATTTTGATAATAGTGTGATCTAGAGGCTGTTGATCAAGGGCTTGGACAAGTGGAACAAGCGGATCTAAACCTAGTCGCTAACCCGGCAAAGGTGGGATCGCTAGTGCCTAAGGTGTTATTGGCCGAATATGGTAAGGAGTTAATATGTAGTTCGTTTTTGATAGTTAGATTAACGTGGTAGTAATACAATTGTAGGCAGTCCGTGCATGGATCTCCTCAACGAATCGTCATAAAGCAGGTGTGTAAACGACACCCACTCATAGACTAGATCGGCAAAAGCCGAAAAGCTAAAAAGCCGGCATTTGTGAACTTGAGGCGTCGGCGCTTGTGAGGTGGTTTGGTTGTTAATTTTGGTAATCGCAAGAAGTATGATTGCGAGTCGCAATGTCATGCACTTGGTATATTTGGGCTTAATGGTAGAAAGCAGTTAGTGGGCCAGGGCCCAATTGATAAAACACTTTCGGTAAGTGCTTACATTAATGTGTTAATGGTTAGAAAATGTATGTAAACCTAAAATATTTAAATTACTAGAATACCCCTAAGTATGAAAATTACCATTTTACCCCTAGGTGTAAAATGACCGTTATACCCTAGGGTTAATTTTGGTGAAATGCATGATATTACGATTATGTTTCTTTGTATGCCATGACATGTATATCATTGCATGGGTTTGGGTTTTGTTATGGAGGAAGAACCGTTACGGTGGGCGTGCCACGTATTACGATATAAGCGACTTTCTTTGCGGATTATAGTTAGTGCATGGCCGGTGCTAACACTTTGTAAGTGTAGGGATAGCGTGGGTGATTTATTCCCCACGGGAAGTGTAAGGATGGGCGGAGGCAAGTGCGGGGTTGGATGGGGTTATCTGCATTAATCATATGAGGCATGTATTGAAATGGGCCCAACTGTGCTGATATAGGCAAGGCCCAATATATCTCGACTTGTATAGGGCTACGGCCCAAATTAATAATGATATGGGCTAGGCCCGGTATACTCTATTCTTGTAAGGTGTGGCCCGATTAATATTGATATGGGCTAAGGCCGATTAACACTAAATTCGAATAGGGTTTAGGCCTAGTAAAGCTTGATCGATTTGGGCTCGGTTGGGATACTTTACACCTTGAGTTTTCCAAACTCACCCCCTTTTCCCATCTTTGCGGGTGAGCCTTAGATCGATGGACTTGGGCGGGTGGGATTGAGTGGACACAAAGATTAAGTTTCATTTTCCTTAAAATAAGTTTAGCATTTATTATTTTGATTATTTTTATTACGGTTTAAGTTGTAATAAGGCCGCTCTTTTTATTATTTTTAATATTTTGGGTTATTAAATTGGTTAGCTCTAGGCGTGTTTTATAAAAGTTACTTATTTTTAAAATATCACGATAACAGAGCAAAGCTTATAGCGTAAATGTTTTCAAAGGAAATAAATATTTTAAATAGACTTAAACTTAATTTGTTGTTAGTGGACAAGTAATAAGCTTAAAGTGTGGCAATGGATGTATGCATGTCTAGGATTGGATCATAGAAGAGCTAGGTACTTAGCGGTCTAATTGACTCACCTCCTCTTTTCTTGAATCCTACAGTGCGTAGTATCCATTCACTTTAAGCCATGACAAAGAAGGTTTGATTTTTTCGATACTTAGCTTTTTTTAAAATAACATGTTTACGCCACTACAAAGGTTTACAAGTTTTCAAAGTTTCCCATAAGATTTTACAAGGTTGTTAACAATGCTTTGATTATTACAATGAATCACATTTTGGAAAAAAAATAAGGCTAAGGTTTTATTCAAGTTTAAGCGGTAAAAGTTTCTAAACATCAAGAAGGGTTTTCAATGAAAACATGGTTTTGAAAAACACTTCAATGTGACCGCCGGATTCGATCGTAACGTCTGAACCGGGTTTGAGAATGTTACATGAGCACTTATCCGAGCCCTTGCTCGGTTTGGAACCAGTATAGTTGTTTCACTTTTGGGGAAGTAGACTTGGTACCTCTTGTGGAGGAGTACCTTGCCATGCTTCGTTGTCCCAAGTTCAAAATGATAGGATCTATTCTCAAGTGCTTGTGTCCCTACCTTTTGGAAAAGCGATGATTATTATGGGGATGAGCGAGTAGTGGGCCACGGCCGAATTAAAAGAAGGGTGAGTGTAAGTGCATTTTGTGGGGCGCTTTGAAAGATTTGATTCGACACACCACGATGAGGCGAAGAAGGTAGATGTTTTGCCTTAAGTTTGTATGGATTAATGGTTTTCCCTAGGGCTTTGGGATATGTGGATGAGGCAACCACGGATCTTTTCATCGACTTAATAAAAGGTCATACATCCCTGCAATTTTGGCGGAAACATTGGTCTTTAGGTGCATGTAGGAGGGTTTGGTCTTTGGCGGAGTTTATAGGGTGTGCTCGATTACTTTTGGCTTTGTTCTCTGATCATTTTGGTTGATAGATAGGGTGGTTTGTCGGGTCTTCTTGAGGATTATTCACCATTGAAAGACATAGTAGCTTCAACTAGGAGAGTTGATGTTCCAAAGAGAATTGGATAGCACTACTTGAACCTTGATCGAAGGATGTTGAGTGGAGGCCCGTGGATGATTCTGGTGAGATTACTGTACCGATGTGGCGGTTTGATTGGGTCCCTCTATTGGGAATTTGGGGTGCCATTGGTTATGCCCCATTGCTTGTACTAAGCGGCATGGGTTGAGGCAGTTCATGCCGACAACTCATGGGTTGGCTCAAAGTGAATTTGTATACAAAGGGCCGATTACAAGAGGAGGGTTAGCAAAATTTCTAGTGCTTGGAAGAAGACTTGTCGGTTGAAAGGAGTAGCTATTAGCCCTGCTACGACTCCAGAATACGTAGAATGGAGAGGTAGAAGGGTTAATGATAATATCCTAAGCCAAGTGTGGAAGGAGCTCGACCAATAGAGGAATATTTGCAAGTAAGGCCCTCGAGTTAGAAATTATGAAGCGGGGAGTTCGAGAGAAAAAACTTGGAGTTCGAGAAGAGGATAGCAAAGCTCGAAGAAGAAAAGATGTACTTGAGTTTGGATGTCGATGTTTAAAAATAGAGGTCGAAGAGAGGAAAGAAAGAGGAAGATTGAGGAAGATCGAGGTGATCTAAAGGAGCATTACAAAGGGCACAAGTATCCTTGATGAGGCGAGTAGGAGGATCTTGGATCGATTCGAGAAAGAGGTCCAAGAGGAAAAGGCTAAGCCGAGTATTGGGAAAGGAAGTTCCAAGAGATGCAGGTGAGAATTTGGCATTAGAGGAAGAGAATAAAGGGTTGAAGACTAAGGTAATTGAGCTTGGAAGATCCCAGCGTTGGCACCAAAACCATAATTCTCGATCGAGTTAAAGGAGCTAAAAAGCAAGGTTGAGGATTTGGAGGTAGCATTGCATGATGGTGAACTCGGGTTGAAGCGACTCGGCGCAAAAAGATTATCTGAAGGAAGAGCTTCACCGGGCTAGAGGGCGAGTCGGAGAAAGGGATCATGTCATTGGTGAAGCCATAGCCCAAATTCGAGAGGTCGCTGAATATGTGCAAGGCTTGGCAATTCGAGTTAATGTATTGAGTCGATGTATTCATCATCGGCGGATATAGGACGAGTTAGCCCTTTTATTAGATAGAGTTAAAGCTTTGGGCCTTAGGCGAAGCGTATTTGTAATCCTCTTATATGTAAAGATATTCTTTTTTAAATAAAATTTTCTAAATGAAGTTGAACGAATCGATATCCTTTTTGCATTCATGCATTTGCATCTCATAGAATTTCATCACATCATTTGCATTCAAAGTTATAGAAAGACCACGATTAGTTAAAGTTTACTTAGAAGGTAGAAAAGAAAATCTAGAAATCACACATCCTTACGGCTTTTCGCACTAAAACTAAGAGTATGGATCAAAGGTTTGAGCAATTACAAAAGATATGCAAGACCAAATGCAAGAAGCGGTTGGCCAAAATGCGAGAATGAAATGAAGGAGCAAATGCTAGAGGTCGGAGGAACATGATGGCTGAAATGGCTCATTCTTTGAGATCCTTGATAAAGGAAAGGCTCCATGGCGATCATCAGAAGCGGAGAATGAAGGTCCTCCTCCGGTTTTACTCGCCTCATGTGCCTTTAAATGAGGCACCTCCTAGAAGGCCATCTGTCCTTTGTGAGGCCTCAACATGGGCGATTGATCTGGAATCCTCGTAAATTTCCCATCGGGTTGGGAAATAATTTGGGTGATAGCTCGATCAACCTATCACTCTGATCTGGATTTGATGGAGAAGGAAAGAATGGCAAGCGAATCTGCGAAACAATTGGAAGATCGTTGCGGTGGTTAAAGGAGAAGTTTAGGGTTTTGGAAGGCCTTGGAAATCATCATGGGATTGATGCCAAAGACTTAAGTTTGGTCCCAGTTTGGTGCTTCCTCATAAATTTAAGATGCGAGTTTGAAAAGTACAATGGGACTACTTGTCGGAGGCACACATAACAATGTTTTGTAAGAGGATGATGGATATGTGAACAATGATCGATTATTGATCTATTGTTTTCAAGACAACTTAGTAGGAAGCGGCTAGATGGTACAATCGGTTGAGTAGTGCAAGAATCGGTTCATGGAGAGATCGGCATAGGCCTACATGCAATGATACAACCATGTGGTGATATGGCCTTGGATAGGATCACACTTCAAAATATGGAGAAAAAGACTAATGAAAGTTTTAGGCAATATGCTGCGATGGAGGGAGGTGGCAATGCAAGTACAACCACCATTGTTGGAAAAGGAGACCACCATGTTATTTATTAATACTTTGAAGGCGCCATTCATCACTCATATGATTGGAAGTACCACGAAAAGTTTTGCGATATAGTTATGACGGTGAGATATTGAGAATCTTGTGAGGCGGTAAGATCGAGGGGAAGTGGCTAAAAGGTGCGCCCCAAAGAAAGGACAATGAGATGAATAGCCTCAACTCGAGGAAGCGATTACAATTGGTCAACCCAAAGTGAGCAACAAAGTACTCAAAGGCGAGGAATCGAGTGCAGGGCGAATTAGGAGAGGATACAATTCACGGCTATCACATGACGTATCGTGAGCTTTATCAAAGCTTATCGATGCACATGCCATCGCTCCATTTCACTTGAAACCACTGCAGACCACCGTTCCTAAATGGTATGATGCAAATGCTAAGAAGCGAATATCACGCGGGAATCTGGGGCATTCAATTGAAAAGCTGCAGGATTCAAGAAGGTCGTGGAGAGGCTTATCAAGATGGGGGTTGTGAAATTCGATAGTACCCCGAATACTAAAAATCCGTTACCAGATCATGGCAATCAGGGAGTGAATGCCATCGATGAAACAAAGAAAGGAAAAATCAAAGAAGATATTCTTTGAGGTAAAGACACCTATGAAAGTAATATGGGGAGATGGTGAAGAGAGGTATCTTGACCTCTAGAAAAGGAAGTGAAGGAATAGAGAACTATTGTGAATTCCATGGAGAGATGGGTCATATGATCCAAAATTATGAAGTGTTCAAGGCCATGGTACAAGGCCTTATGGTTAACAAAGAACTACGAGGGTTACGATGGTAATTCTTGTGAAGGACAAATTTAAGTGTTGGAGAATGAACAACAAAGAACCACCAACCAAAATTATTATTTCCTTGCCGAGGGAATAATGAGGCGGGGCCTAAGCCCGGGCCCAAAATCGTCATCCATAAACCCAATCCTTTCCCTTACAAGGATGACAAGAGGGTGCCATGGAGCTATTGCTGATATAACAATACACGAGGGGAGAGTATAGCCGGTAGCGGCCGAGGGCACGTAAAATGAAGGTTCTCATACTCGAAGTGGGAAACGTTATGACGGAGGGAACACTAGAGTAGAGCCTGCAAAGACAAAAGATGTCGAGGTTGAACGGGAGAAAGAGACCGAAGTACCCATCAATGAGCCGGTAAAGGAGGTGTAATGGGCCAAATTTGCCCGACCCAAGCAAACACAAGAAAACCAAAACAAAATATAAAATAAAATAAACAAATAAAAAACCACAGTCCATTACAGTCCAATTACAAAAAAAACCAAGCCCAAATTAATATTAAACCTAGACCCAACCCCAAAAGTACACCGGCCCAAATGGCCCAAAAATTTTTAGAACAAACAGAACCCTAGGGTTCTCTCTCTCGCTCCGCAGCCAAACCCCGGCCCTGGCCTCCGTACCCTCCAATAGCCACACACACGTGTCTCCGTACTCCAACCTAGACCCGTGCAGGCGCCCAGCACTTGACCCCGTGCTCACGTGCAAAAGAAAACAAACAAAAGTAGCAACAAGCCAATACAAAACAAGAGGACAAAATTGTTGTTTTCTTTAGTTATTTGGCTATAAAGCCTTTGATTTTCGATTGTAAAGGGAGACTACAAGCAGTTACACAAAAAAGAGAATCAAATACAAAGAAGTTGAATATTACGCAAGGTTGTTCCTGTTTTCATTTTACGCCTCTATTTTCTTTTTATTTTGAAATCTATCTCAAAAACAAAAAAAAAGCAAAGAGGTTTACCTTCGAGTTGGCGTCGTTTCCCCTTCATTTAAATCGAAATCGGGGTTTAGAAGGATCCACAGTAGAAATGGTCATCCTTTGAAGCACTGGGGCTGTTCGTCTCTGTGATAGGCGGATCGGAGCTAAAGGGGAGTTCTAAGGTCGACGAGAGGGATAAGAGGGCTAGGGTTTGTTTGGCGAATGATTCACTTTAGGTCCTTTTAAAGGATCAAATCTGACGCCGTTTAAGCTGTTTCAATGGCTCGAAGCGGCGTCGTCTAATCCTTGACCGATCCGGTTCTTTGCCCGATGACCCGCGTGTTTTTACGGTGAGGTATATTTCCAAAAACGGCCCCTCCCCTTTCGCACCACATTTCAATCAGCTCGCACTCATGCTTCAGGATTTTTTTTATTACCCCTGCGATTTGTGCGCGTTTGCACTCTAGTCCACCGTCGATTAATCGCGTTTTGGGCATCTAGAATATTTCGACTTTAGTCCCTACATACTTGTGTGGATTATTTATTGACCCAATTTTCGATTTTTTATTTATAAACTATTCATCTTATTTTAATTCATTTTTATTTTAGTTTTCTATTTGTATAACTTACCTTTTAAACATATTTATTACTTCTATATCGATGTATTTTAATCATTTTGTTTGGTTATATTTGTACATTTGTTTTGAAGATTTTATTTAGATTATTTTAACATTCTTGTACAATATTCTTTTAGATAATATATATATTTGTACATGTAGTATTTTAATTGTGTTTTGACTCGTAATGCTTACTCTTTTAAAATTCCTAATATTCTTATATACGTGTATATATGTGTGAGTTCTTTTGAAAACTCTATTTTGTTTATAAAATCATCGTTTTAAAATTCTTTTCACGTTAAATTATTTTAGCACTTTTATATAACATTTTGATTAAATACTTATATATATATTGGTACATATATTTGATCTATATACTTTATTAGATCCATTATTTTATACTTATAGTCTTCTTTGTGTAATGAGTTCAAGGTTCTTTTTATCATGTTATTTAGCTATTTATATGATATTTCTTTAAATATTCTATATATGTGTCATGTACATTTTTTAAATCAAGGTTCATAATTTGTAATTTATAATATTTGTACTTTAAAGTGCTTAACATTTTATATATTTGTTGAACTATTTCAATAACTTTTTCATATATTTTTAACCATCATTTTATAGTTCATTTTATACTATATTATTTAAAATATCTATGTAACACTTGCTCAAATGTTTCACGTATATTTATTCATAAATGGTTAATAATTTAGTTCTATGTACGTATTTAGTCCCATACTAAGGTTATTTTATGAATTCTCTTAATTTTTTTTCTATATATATATATATATACTTTCTTTTACGTACATAAGTCACCTTTTTAAGAATACATTTTACCACACATTGTTTTGGTTTAAAATTTCACACTTAAATACTATTTTTATACATGTACACATGTTTCATAAATCTATTTTGTGTATTAAGTCTTGTCATATATCTTTATTCTCATTCTTTTATATTACATTATTTAAATCATCATGTAGTTTGTCAACTTTTAAATGTATTTGTATTTAAAATATTTTACATGCAATTTGACCTAAACTTTCATTCTATAATATCGGTTTCAAAAAGGTTTTATATATATATCCTTAGTTTTATACAAATTTTCAACCTATATTTTATATGTCCATTTATTCGTCATTATTGTGAAATGGTTTTATACAATATTGCTTCTTTGGTTTGCATTTTGTTTGGTGCCTCTAATAATTTTATTATGCCATGTATGTTGTCGTTGCATTTTATGTATTCATTATTGTCAAGCTAATTATTCTCCATGCATGATTGAAGTTGAGTTATATTTCCAAGCTAGTTATGCTTAGTTCTTGTAGTTGATTAGATAAATTATATTATCCTCATTTTTCCATTGTCGTATTTTTATGCATACATATTACCCCATTCATCGTTTTCCACTTGATTTTTGAAATGTGGTTTTATAAAATCCAAATTTTACGATTAATTTCGTCCTATTTCAAATCGAATTAATGCGTTTAAAGCTAGTTTCACAATTTTTTTAAAAAAAAGAATTCTTTAAAAGCGAAGGCGAGATTCGGTATTTGGCAATTCACGAAATAGTGCCCTAACGTGTTGGGTTGCAATTCCGCGTTTGCTCAAAAATAATTGAATATCCCTTTAAAATTTCACTCATATCTTCTAAAAATCTTTTAAAACTAAGGCAATACTCGGTATTTGATAATTCGAGAATCATGCCCTATCGTGTTGGGTTGTGATTTCTCGTTTGTTCGAAACAATCAAATATTCCTTTATATTCGCACTCATGTTTATTAAAAGCACTTTAAAAGCGAAGGCGATGTTCAATGTTTGCGATTTGAGAATCGTGCCCTATCGTCTTTGGGTTGCGCTTTTCATTGGTTGAAACAATTGAAGATCCTTGAAATTTCATTCACATTTTCTAAAATCTTTCAAAATGAAGGCGATATTCGATGGTTGGAAATTTGAGAATCGAGCCCTATTGTCTTTGGGTTGCGCTTTTCATTTGTTCAAATTAATCAAATATCCCTTTGGAATTTCATTCGTATTTTCTAAGGTGAGGCAATGATCAATGTTTGGAAATTAGAGAATCGTGCCCTCTGTCTTTGGGTTTGATTTTCCGTTGAAATAAACAATTGAACATCCTTTTGTGATTTTCAAATTAAAAATTTTTCGGATGTCGAAACAAGAAGATTTTTGGCAACCGACTCGGGTTATTTAAATGTTATTAAAATAGAACCACTGTAGCACCCCAAACCCGGCCCAGAAGTTATGGCCGGATCCGGCATGCCACATCAAAAACGTAAAAAAAAATTTCCATTCTAAGTCCAGAAAATCATATTTGATGTTCAAAAGATTAATTCATTAAGGGTTAAAGTGAATGGAAGCTGTGCACCAGGTAGGAAACCGGAAAAGAGGTGGTGAGTCCATCGGACTGCTTAAGTACCAAGCTCCTTGGATCCAATCCTAGACATGCATCGCCATTGCCACACCTTAACGTCATGGATATTTCTAGGAAACCAATTTGATTAAGTCATTTTTAAGAAAAGTGATTAATTTTGGAAAATACTTTCATTGTGGAAGTTTTGCTTGTTGTCGTGTTATTTTGAAATCAAGCTGTTGTTTTTGAAAGCAGCTACTAAAGCAATCTAGTTTCAACAGTTAAAATAAGTAATACCTATCTTAGTAATACATATTAAAATCATCAAAAATAAATAAGCGGCCTTATTACATTTAAAAGCCCAAAAACTTGAAACGTAAATAAAAGGATGTCCAGTTCACGGAAGAAAATCAAACTTCGAGCGGGTGGCCACTCAAGAATTCCCTCACGACTCCAAGCCCACTATGGTTGGGGATTTCTGCGTGGATGAAAATAAAAGGGGTGAGTTTGGGGAAACTCGGTGTGTAAGGAAAACCCATTCAAAGTCCAAGTCGGCTCAAGCCCATTGGGCTAAGCCCATTCAGTAACAGTGGTCTTGGGCGAGCCCTTTTGATTACAATAAAGCGGGCCTTAGCCCTTATTGAGATAATGAGTATGGCCCATAGGCCCATTTCAAAATACATGCAACATCAATAACATATGCAAGCCCATTTGGGTAACGGTGATCTTGGGCCAAAGCCCTTTTAGATTACAATAAAGCTGGGCCTTAGCCCTTATTGAGATAACATATGGCCCATAGGCCCATTTCAAAATACATGCAACATCGATAAACATATGCAAGCCCATTTGGGAGACTACTCAACCCACCAACCACTACACTCCACCGTACCAGCCATACACTCCATGTGAGAATAGCTCAACCCACCCACCCAACACTCCACGATTCTGACCTTGCTTTGCTCGATTAACGATAAATTGAGGCAAAGCCTCCGATCGTGGACAAGCCACTTTCGATTACTTCCTCCGTCAATATCGGTCCATGCATCGAGATAATAACAACATGGCATGCGATAAATAACAACGATCAAACATGCATTTAGGTCAATTTAACCCTAGGGGTATTTGGTAATTTATCTCCTAGGGGTAAAGCGTAAATTTTCCACTTTTAAAGGTATTTCATAATTTATCTATTTTTGGGTTTTCATGCATATTCCTACTTTTCACGTACTAACGAGAATCACGTCTGGGGTTCTTACGAATTGGGCCGTTGGCCCATCATTCCAATTTTGGCCCATTAAGCCCAAAAATATCGAGGGCATAGAAATCATGCACTTTGCGGTCCAAACATTGCAGCTTACCAAAAACATTAATCGATTTACCTTACGAGCATTACTTTTCATAAATCTACAAAATACCGATTTTGGCATTTGACTTTTCGGCTTTTGCCGATCTAGACTAAGAAAGAGGGTGTTAGTTACACACATTTTGCGACGATATCTTGTGAGATCCACACACGAACCGCCTACAATTGGATTACTAACACGTTAATCTAACTATTCAAATATGAACTACGTATTAATCCCTTACAATATTGACCAACCACACCTACGGATCATAGTAAGCTTATAAGAAATCAATAAGCAACTCATTAACAAATTTTTGTCAATGTTTACCACATAATCATAATTTCGCTGCAAGCTGTCTTCCTGTGCAACAGTCACTAAATTATTTATAACTGGAGCTACGAAACTCCAAATCAAGTTCTGTTAATTTTCCTTGAAAATAGACTCATATATCTTCTATCCATAAAATTTTAAGAATTTTTGGTTTAGCCAATCAATACCAGATTTTTCTCAAAGTTTCCCATGTTTCACTGTTTGACTAATCTGACTACAGTTCATTACGAATCAAATTTCTCATTGTACAGAATTCAAAATATGTTCTCGTTTATTCCATTTGAAACTAGACTCATTAATCTTTAATTACATAATTTATTAAACTTCTAATTCATCTCCCACAATTTATGGTGATTTTCCAAAGTCACGTTACTGCTGCTGTCCCAAGCAGATTTATTACCAAATCACTCTTTCATACACCTATCTTGCATGCATGTTATTTAAACATGTATATCACCAATCAATCATCACATATCTATGATTTTTACTTAAGTATAATCTCCATTTCATCATTTTAAAGCACAACATGTTAGCGATTTTTCCCTTTAACATCTAAGGCACATGCATGCTCATTTGTTTGGCTCAACTTCACCTATCTTCCATTTTTCATCAAAAGAACATGAAACAACAACCATTTCCTTCATTTTAATTCATGACTAAATGCTCACAACACAACTAAAAATCAAAATATACTTCAAGAGTTAAGGTAGAATCAAGAAGAACTCATGAACCTCAAGATAGAAGCAAGGTACCAAGAACTTACCTTCAATTTTCCTCCTCCTAATGACCAAATAATCAAGAGCTTTCTCCTCTCTTTCTCTTCTCTAACTTTCAGCTATGATGAACAAAGATGGACAAAACTTTGTTCTTTTCACCCTTTTCTTTTAATAAAACTTCATATTTCATCCATTTAATTCTTTAATACAAAAGACATGAAATTCTTATCATGAAACATTTACCTAACCTATTATCATGGAACATTTACCTAACCTATTATCATGGAACACTTACCTAACCTATTATTATGAAACATTTACCTAACCTATTATTATGAAACATTTACCTAACCTATTATCAATTTGTATCAATTTGTACCATAAATTATGGATATCAAGTACTCATATTGTCTACAACAACATGATGGCTAGCCACTTCATGTAAAATGGGAGGTTTGTCATGCAAATCCTCCTATTTTGCACTCCTATTTATTTGGCCACCTCAATTTAGCCTATAGCATTTTCAAACATTTTCACATAAGTCCTATTTCATAATTTCACTCCTTTTTCTTATGGAACAAAAATTAACTAAAATTACGGGTTCTATCTTAGCTTGGGCCTTCAGAGGCCCACAAACATAATTAAACCTATGCCAACATTCACGAATTCCCAAAAATTGAGGCGTTACAACTCTACCCCTTTAAAGAAATTTCGGCCTCGAAATTTACACGATCAAATAGTTGAGGGTATTGTTGACGCATAGTCTCTTCGATTCCCAAGTAGCTTCTTCCCTCCCATGATTACGCATACAGTACTTTTACCAGCAGGCACCGACTTCCTTCTTAGAACTTTAACCTCTCGATCTAAAATTTGTATGGGTTCTTCCTCAAAGGTCAAATCGGTCCTTACTTCAATCTCCTCCTTTGGCACAACATGTGAGGGATCCGATCGATATCGTCTTAACATAGACACATGAAAAACATCATGGATTACATCTAACTCTGGTGGTAACTCTAAGCGTCGCTCTGGCCCTACTCGCTTAAGAACTCGATAAGGCCCTATAAACCGCGGACTCAATTTGCCTTTCTTGCGAATCTCAAGATCTTCTTCCAAGGTGAAACCTTTAAAAAACCATATCCCCAACCGCGAACTCTATCTCTTTGCGCTTTAGGTCCGCATCGACTTACATCTGTCGGATGCCTCTTTTAATCGATCTCTTATCAACAACCTTACTTTCGGTATCTACCACCAACTCGGTCCAAGCACTTGTCGTTCACCCAACTCTGTCCAACACGTGGCGTCGACATCTCGCCCATAAAGTGCCTCATATGGAGCCATCTGAATACTTGCTTGGTAGTGTTATTGTATGCAAACTCCACCAATGGCAAGTAGTCCTCCCAACTCCCGAAAATTGATGATACAACCCCTTAACATATCCTCCAAAATTTGAATAACCCTCTCCATTGTCCATCTGTTTGTGGGTGAAAGCGATCTTGAAATCAAGCGTGTACCCAATGCCTCTTGCAACTTCTTCGAGCAAGAGATGTAAACCTAGGGTCTTGGTGGGAAATAATCGACACGGCACTCCATGTAGTCGTACTATCTCGCCACATACAACTGGCCAACTTTGCGGGGAATGTCAGTCTGTTGGTATGAAATGGGCGATTTTGTTAACCTATCCACCACTACCCACAGAATCTTTCTTGGTGGGTGTCAAAATAACCCACTCACAAAGTCCATAGTGACTCTCTCCCACTTCCACAATGGAATTTTCACGGTTGCGATAATCCGAAGGAAATTGATGTTCGACTTTCACTTGCTGGCATGTCGGACATTTCCCCACGAACTCCGTTACTTCTCGTTTAAGCCCAGGCCACCAGTACAATTCTTGCAAGTCGTGATACAACTTATTCCCTCCGGGATGCATGGCACAAAGTCCTCCATGAGCTTCCTTCAATATTGACTTTCTCAAGTCGAGTCCTTGAACACAAATTCTTCCTCGGAAGCATAAAACTCCTTGATATTGGTCCAAAATCCTCATTCTCACCCTTCTCAACTTCTGAAAGCAGAAGAATCAATGAGTTATCCTTCAACTGTTTTTCTTTAATTTGTTCGGTCCAAATAGGCCTCACTTGCAATTACGCTATGAGACTTCCATCATCAAGCAGACTCAAGCGTGCAAACAAGGCTCTCAAATCGAAACAACCCTTGACTCAACGCATCACCACCACGTTAGCCTTACAGGTGGTACTCAATCGAATAGTCGTAATCCTTAAGCAACTCTACCCATCTTCGTTGCCTAAGGTTTAACTCCTACGAGTTAACAGATACTTTAGGCTTTTATAGTGCGTGTATATGATACACTTTTCTCCATATAAGTAATGTCTCTAGATTTTCAATGCAAAGATCACATTGCTAGCTCTAAGTATTGATTTATGGAAATTATAATTATTATTATTAGGAAAAATATATATATTATTGTAGTTGAAATTTTCATTGTTATGGTTATTATTATTATTTAAAAATATAGAGGATATTATTATTAATGTGGTGTTTAAATTTAGTTTTTAAATAAATTTAGAAGTATTTAAAGTGTAGGAAAAATCTTGGTTCGATCCAAGACTTTGCAAAGAAATTAGTTTTTTTCTTCTTGGGAGGCTGGGCAATAAGGCTTTAATAATAAAGTAGGCTAAATTAGGCAAAAGGAAGCTTGGTCGGCGTTAGGCTAGGAGGTTGTAGGAGTGCACAGGTTCAAGGCATTGGCATAAGTTGCTTTTTATTTTAGAAGCCGAGGTTGAGCTAAGGCAAAACTTAAGTATAGTTGCGACCAAGTTATGCCACTAAAGGCTTGTGTGCGGCAGGCGGTGGGTTAGGAGTCCCAAGGTGGCTCGAGGTTAGTCGGCGCATGTATGTTGTTTTATTTTAAAAGAACTCGGGACATCGGCGAGTAAGGTTTAAAGGTAAAGCGACGCTATTATATCAAGAAGAGAGGCGGCCGTCAGTGGTCGGTGTGTTGGGCACCTAGAGGTCCGTGTTCGAGCGGCGTTGCGTGGGGCGGTGCTCCTTTTGATGTCTTGCGTCTGAAAAGGGTCGTCTGAGATTGAAACTCCCTAGCAGCAAGGTGCAAGGTGAGTCGATAGCGGAGGACTCCTGTTTGCGCCAAGGAGAGTTTGAATTAAATTCAAACTATGTTGTTGGCTATAAAGAAGGACCGTGTTCGACGTTGCGTGCGAGGAGGTGCTCCTTTTTATGTCTCGTCTGAAAAGTCGTCTGAGATTGAAACTCCCCAACAGCAGGTGCGGTGAGTCGATAGCGGAGGACTCCTGCATTTGTTTTATGAGGAGAGTTTGAATTAAATTCAAACTATGTTGTTGGCTATAAAGAAGGAGATAGGCACGAGATTTAAATTGGGATTATTCTTAGCCAATTAGTCGAATCTGTTTCTTTTTATTTTCAATTGATTTTAGGTTGCTCATTCACTTTTCACAAATCTTCTCCCTTATTCTTAATTTATTTATTCCTTTGATTTTCTTTCCCAATTAGTGAATCTTAATCTCTTCTCTTTGATAACCTCTTCTATTTTTAACCCTTTCTTCTTGATTTTCTTTTTGAAAACCAAAATAAGCATACCTCGAGAATGAGTTTTAGAAGCTGAAACTAGATCCTTTGTTGTTAATTTTCTCTTGGTTCAAACTCCTTCTTCCTTCCATTATTTTTAAGACTATGGAGTTGCCTCAAATCCAGAAATCCAAAACTTGATTCCTCTTGTACCGATTTCCTTAGCCAATTCTCTTATTTTTCTCATCATCTTTGGCGATTCTCTCATCCTCTAAACCCCAAGTTTATAAAGTACCACAGTAAAACCCTCATATTTTATCTTTCTCTTATTGCAAAAAAATCCCACACTATCCTAGGGACAGCGAATCTGAGATCCTTTGGGCTCGACTTTTGTTATTGTTTGAGGGCTTAAAGCTGCATCAGAATCAAGTAGGAACTAAGGAAATGTTGACTAAAAGAATGGTGGTGTAACCAACTTAGTCTATCTTTAGTATTTTAGAAAAAGCGAAACCCAAAAGGTTAGGGAGGTTGTTGATTTGGGTTTATAGCCCTAAGGGTTGTGATAATTACTTTATTTTGATAATAGTGTGATCTAGAGGCTGTTGATCAGGGCTTGGACAAGTGGAACAACCGGATCTAAACCAATCAACCGGCAAAGGTGGGATCGCTAGTGCCTAAGGTGTTATTGGCGAATATGGTAAGGAGTTAATATGTAGTTCGTTTTTGATAGTTAGATTAACGTGGTAGTAATACAATTGTGGCGGTCCGTGCATGGATCTCCTCAGCGAATAAATCATAGCGGTGTGTAAGCGACACCCTCATAGACTAGATCGGGCAGAAAAGCTAGCCGGCATTTGTGAACTTGAGGCGTCTGGCGCTTGAGGTGGTTTGGTTGTTAATTTTGGTAATGCAGAAGTATGATTGCAGTGCGCAATGTCATGCACTTGGTATATTTGGGCTTAATGGTAAAAAGCAGTTAGTGGGCCAGCGGGCTGATTGATAAAAACACTCGGTAAGTGCTTACATTAATGTGTTAATGGTTAGAAAATGTATGTAAACCCTAAAATATTTAAATTACTAGAATACCCCTAAGTATGAAAATTACCATTTTACCCCAGGTGTAAAATGCCGTTATACCTAGGTTAATTTTGGTAAAATGCATGATATTACGATTATGTTTCTTGTATGCCATGACATGTATACATTGCATGGGTTTGGGTTTTGTTATGGAGGAAGAACCCGTTACGGTGGGCGTGCCACGTATTACGATATAGCGACTTTCTTTGCGGATTATAGTTAGTCATAGAATGCTAACACTTGTAAGTGTAGGGATGGCGTGGGTGATTTATTCCCGAAGTGTAAAGGATGGGCGGAGGCAAGTGCGGGGTTGGATGGGGTTATCTGCATTAATCATATGAGGCGTATTGAAATGGGCCCAAGCGTGGCGATATAGGCAAGGCCCATATATCTCGACTTGTATGGCTCTGCCCAAATTAATAATGATATGGGCTAGGCCCGATATACTCTATTCTTGTAAGGGGTGGCCCGTTAATATTGATATGGGCTAAGGCCCGTTAACACTAAATTCGAATAGGGTTTAGGCCTAGTAAAGCTTGATCGATTTGGGCTCGGTTGGGATACTTTACACCTGGTTTTCCAAACTCACCCCTTTTCCATCTTTGCAGTGAGCCTTAGATCGATGGACTTGGGCCGGTGGGATTGAGTGGACACAAAGATTAAGTTTGTTTTCCTTAAAATAAGTTTAGCATTTATTATTTTGATTATTTTTATTACGGTTTAAGTTGTAATAAGGCTCTTTTTATTATTTTAATATTTTGGGTTATTAAATTGGTTAGCTCTAGGCGTGTTTTATAAAAGTTACTTATTTTTAAAATATCACGATAACAGAGCAAAGCTCTTAGCGTAAATGTTTTCAAAAAATAAATATTTTAAATAGACTTAAACTTAATTTGTTGGTGGACAAGTAATAAGCTTAAAGTGTGTATGCATGTCTAGGATTGGATCATAGAAGAGCTAGGTACTTAAGGTCTAATTGACTCACCTCCTCTTTTCTTGAATCCTACAGTGCGTAGTATCCATTCACTTTAAGCCATGACAAAGAAGGTTTGATTTTTTCGATATATTGTTTTTTAAAATAACATGTTTACACTACAAAGGTTTACAAGTTTTCAAAGTTTCCCATAAGATTTTACAAGGTTGTTAACAATGCTTTGATTATTACAATGAATCACATTTTGGAAAAAAATAAGGCTAAGGTTTTATTCAAGTTTAAGCGGTAAAAGTTTCTAAACATCAAGAAGGGTTTTCAATGAAAACATGGTTTTGAAACACTTCAATGTGACCGCCGGATTCGTCGTAGCGTAAGAACGGGTTTGAGTATTACATGAGCACTTATCGAGCCCTTGCTCGGTTTTGGAACCAGTATAGTTGTTTCACTTTTGGGAAGTAGACTTGGTACCTCTTGTGGAGAGTACCTTTGCATGCCGTTGTCCCAAGTTCAAAATGATAGGATCTATTCTCAATTGCTTGTGTCCCTACCTTTTGGAAGAAGCTGATTATTATGGGGATGGCGAGTAGTGGGCCTGGCCCGATTAAAGAAGGGTGAGTGTAAGTGCATTTTGTGGGGCGCTTTGAAAGATTTGATTCGACACACCACGATGAGGCGAAGAAGGTAGATGTTTTTGCCTTAAGTTTGTATGGATTAATGGTTTTCCCTAGGGCTTTGGGATATGTGGATGAGGCAACCACGGATCTTTTCATCGACTTAATAAAAGGTCATACATCCCGCAATTTTGGCGGAAACATTGGTCTTTAGGTGCATGTAGGAGGCTGGTCTTTGCGGAGTTTATAGGGTGTGCTCGATTACTTTTGGCTTTGTTCTGATCATTTTGGTTGATAGATAGGGTGGTTTGTCGGGTCTTCTTGAGGATTATTCACCATTGAAAGACATAGTAGCTTCAACTAGGAGTTGATGTTCCAAAGAAATTGGATAGCACTACTTGAAACCTTGATCGAAGGATGTTGAGTGGAGGGCCGTGGATGATTCTGGTGAGATTACGTACCGATGTGGCGGTTCGATTGGGTCCCTCTATTGAATTTGGGGTGCCATTGGTTATGCCCATTGCTACTAAGCGGCATGGGTTGAGGGCAGTTCATGCCCGACAACTCATGGGTTGGCTCAAAGTGAATTTGTATACAAGGGCCGATTACAAGAGGAGGGTTAGCAAAATTTCTAGTGCTTGGAAGACTTGTCGGTTGAAAGGTAGCTATTAGCCTTTGACTCGAATCGTAGAATGGAGAGGTAGAGGGTTAATGATAATATCCTAAGCCAAGTGTGGAAGGAGCTCGACCAATAGAGGAATATTTGCAAGTAAGGCCCTCGAGTTAGAAATTATGAAGCGAGAGTTGAGAGAAAAACTTGGAGTTAGAAGAGAAGAGCAAAGCTCGAAGAAAAGATGTACTTGAGTTTGGATGTCGATGTTTAAAAAATAGAATTAGAAGAGAGGAAGAAAGAAAGAAAGAGGAAGATCGAGGTGATCTAAAGGAGCATTACAAAGGGCACAAGTATCCTTGATGAGGCGAGTAGGAGGATCTTGGATCGATTCGAGAAAAGGGTCCAAGGAAAAAAGCTAAATGAGTATTGGGAAAGGAAGTTCCAGAGATGCAGTGCGAAATTTGGCATTAGGGAAGAGAATAAAGGGTTGAAGACTAAGGTAATGAGCTTGGAAGATCCCAGCGTTGGCACCAAACCATAATTCTGATCGAGTTAAAGGAGCTAAAAAGCAAGGTTGAGGATTTGGAGGTAGCATTGCATGATGGTGAACTCGGGTTGAAGCGACTCGGTATAAAAGATTATCTGAAGGAAGAGCTTCACCAGCTAGAGGGCGAGTCGGGAGAAAGGATCATGTCATTGGTGAAGCCATAGCCCAAATCGAGAGGTCATTGAATATGTGCAAGGCTTGGCAATTCGAGTTAATGTATTGAGTCGATGTATTCATCATCGACGGATATAGGACGAGTTAGCCTTTTATTAGATAGAGTTAAAGCTTTGGGCCTTAGGCGAAAGCGTATTTGTAATCCTCTTATATGTAAAGATATTCTTTTTTAAATAAAATTTTCTAAATGAAGTTGAACCAGAATCGATATCCTTTTTGCATTCATGCATTTGCATCTCATAGAATTTCATCACATCATTTGCATTCAAAGTTATAGAAAGACCACGATTAGTTAAAGTTTACTTAGAAGGTAGAAAAGAAAATCTAGAAATCACACATCCTTACGGCACTCGCTTTAAAACTAAGAGTATGGATCAAAGGTTTGAGCAATTACAAAAGATATGCAAGACCAAATGCAAGAAGCGGTTGGCCAAAATGCGAGAATGAAATGAAGGAGCAAATGCTAGAGGTCGAGAGAGAACATGATGGTGAAATGGCTCATTCTGAGATCCTTGATAAAGGCTCCCATGGCGATCAACGAAGCGAAGAATGATCCTCCTCCGAGTTTTACTCGCCTCATGTGCCCTTTATGGCGAGGCACCTCCTAGAGGCCATCATCTTTGTGAGGCCTCAACATGGGCGATTGATCTTGGAATCCTCGTAAATTTCCCATCGGGTTGGGAAATAATTTGGGTGATAGCTCGATCAACCTATCCTCTGATCTGGATTTGATGGAGAAGGAAAGAATGGCAATGAATCTGCGAAACAATTGGAAGATCGTTGCGGTGGTTAAAGGAGAAGTTTAGGGTTTTGGACCTTGGAAATCATCATGGGATTGATGCCAAAGACTTAAGTTTGGTCCCGATTTGGTGCTTCCTCATAAATTTAAGATGCGAGTTTGAAAAGTACAATGGGACTACTTGTCGAGGCACACATAACAATGTTTTGTAAGAGGATGATGGATATGTGAACAATGATCGATTATTGATCTATTGTTTTCAAGACAACTTAGTAGGAAGCGGTGACTAGATGGTACAATCAGGTTGAGCCGTGCAAGAATCGGTTCATGGAGAGATCGGCATGAGCCTACATGCAACAAGACAACCATGTGGTGATATGGCCTTGAGATAGGATCACACTTCAAAATATGGAGAAAAAGACTAATGAAAGTTTTAGGCAATATACTGTGATGGAGGTGGCAATGCAAGTACAACCACCATTGTTGGAAGGAGACCACCATGTTATTTATTAATACTTTGAAGGCGCCATTCATCACTCATATGATTGGAAGTACCACGAAAAGTTTTGAGATATAGTTATGCGGTGAGATATTGAGAATCTTGTGGGGAAGCGGTAAGATCGAAGTGGCTAAAAGTGCGCCAAAGAAAAGGACAATGAGATGAATAGCCTCAACTCGAGAAGCGGTTACAATTGGTCAACCCAGTGAGCAACAAAGTACTCAAAGGCAGAATCGATGCAGGGGCGATTAGGAGAGGATACAATTCACGGCTATCACTGCGTATCGTGAGCTTTATCAAAGCTTATCGATGCACATGCCATCGCTCCATTTCACTTGAAACCACTGCGACACCGTTCCCTAAATGGTATGATGCAAATGCTAAGCGAATATCACGGCGAATCTGGGCATTCAATTGAAAGCTGCAGGATTCAAGAAGGTCGTGGAGGCTTATCAAGATGGGGGTTGTGAAATTCGATAGTACCGAATACTAAAAATCCGTTGCAGATCATGGTCGGGGAGTGAATGCCATCGATGAAACAAAGAAAGGAAAAATCAAAGAAGATATTCTTTGAGGTAAAGACACCTATGAAAGTAATATGGGGAGATGGTGAAGAGGTATCTTGACCTCTAGAAAAGGAAGTGAAGGAATAGAGAACTATTGTGAATTCCATGGAGAGATGGGTCATATGATCCAAAATTATGAAGTGTTCAAGGCCATGGTACAAGGCCTTATGGTTAACAAAGAACTACGAGGTTTACGATGGTAATTCTTGTGAAGGACAAATTTAAGTGTTGGAGAATGAACAACAAAGAACCAGATAACCAAGAATTATTATTTCCTTGCCGGGGAATAATGAGGCGGGGAACAAGCCGGGCCAAAATCGTCATCCATAAACCCAATCCTTTCCCTTACAAGGATGACAAGAGGGTGCCATGGAGCTATGATTATAACAATACGAGGGAGAGTATAGCCGGTAGCGAGGAGCACACGTAAAATGAAGGTTCTCATACC
This sequence comes from Gossypium arboreum, assembly GCF_025698485.1. NCBI lineage: Eukaryota > Viridiplantae > Streptophyta > Magnoliopsida > Malvales > Malvaceae > Gossypium > Gossypium arboreum. The sequence continues at coordinate 90,230 of NW_026440482.1, forward strand.
GAAGTGGGAAGCGTTATGGAGGGAACACTAGAGTAGAGCACGCAAAGACAAAAGATGTCGAGGTTGAGCGGAGAAAGAGAGAAAGTACCCATCAATGAGCGGTAAAGGAGGTGTAATGGGCCAAATTTGCCCGACCCAAGCAAACACAAGAAAACCAAAACAAAATATAAAATAAAATAAACAAATAAAAAACCACATCCATTACGGTCCAATTACAAAAAAACCAAGCCCAAATTAATATTAAACCTAGACCCAACCCCAAAAGTAATTGCCCATTTAAAAATTTTAGAACAAGCAGAACCTAGGGTTCTCTCTCTCGCTCCATGAACCCGGCCACGGCCTCCGTACCTCCAATAGCCACACACACGTGTCTCCGTACTCCAACCTAGACGTGCAGGCGCCAGCACGCCTGACCAGTGCTCATGCACTGCAAAAACAAACAAAAGTAGCAACAAGCCAATACAAAACAAGAGGACAAAATTGTTGTTTTTTTAGTTATTTGGCTATAAAGCCTTTGATTTTCGATTGTAAAGGGAGACTACAAGCAGATTACACAAAAAAGAGAATCAAATACAAAAGTTGAATATTACGCAAAGGTTGTTCCTGTTTTCATTTTTCGCCTCTATTTTCTTTTTATTTTGAAATCTATCTCAAAAACAAAAAAAAAGCAAAGAGGTTTACCTTGCGGATTGGCCGTCGTTCCCCCATTTAAATCGAAATCGGGGTTTAGAAGGATCCCCAGAAATGGTCATCCTTTGAAGCACTGGGTGTTAGTCTCTGTGATAGGCCTTGGATCGGAGCTAAGGGGAGTTCTAAGGTCGGGCGAGAGGATAAGAGGGCTAGGGTTTGTTTGGCGAATGATTCACTTTAGGTCCTTTTAAAGGATCAAATCTGCCGCGTTTAAGCTGTTTCAATGGCTCGAAGCGGCGTCGTCTAATCCTTGCCGACCGATCCGGTTTCTTTGCCCGATGACCCGCGTGTTTTTACGGTGAGGTATATTTCCAAAACCCTCCCCTTCGCTACATTTCAATCAGCTCGCACTCATGCTTGAGTTTTTTATTACCTACTGATTTGTGCGGCGTTTGCACTCTAGTCCGTCTGATGTCGCGTTTTGGGCATCTAGAATATTTCGACTTTAGTCCTACATACTTGTGTGGATTATTTATTGACCCAATTTTAGATTTTTATTTATAAACTATTCATCTTATTTTAATTCATTTTTATTTTAGTTTTCTATTTGTATAACTTACCTTTTAAACATATTTATTACTTCTATATCGTATTTTAATCATTTTGTTTGGTTATATTTGTACATTTGTTTTTGATTTTTATTTAGATTATTTTAACATTCTTGTACAATATTCTTTTAGATAATATATATATTTGTACATGTAGTATTTTAATTGTGTTTTGACGTAATGCTTACTCTTTTAAAATTCCTAATATTCTTATATACGTGTATATATGTGTGAGTTCTTTTGAAAACTCTATTTTGTTTATAAAATCATCGTTTTAAAATTCTTTTCACGTTAAATTATTTTAGCACTTTTATATAACATTTTGATTAAATACTTATATATATATTGGTACATATATTTGATCTATATACTTTATTAGATCCATTATTTTATACTTATAGTCTTCTTTGTGTAATGAGTTCAAGGTTCTTTTTATCATGTTATTTATATTTATATGATATTTCTTTAAATATTCTATATATGTGTCATGTACATTTTTTAAATCAAGGTTCATAATTTGTAATTTATAATATTTGTACTTTAAAGTGCTTAACATTTTATATATTTGTTGAACTATTTCAATAACTTTTCATATATTTTTAACCATCATTTTATAGTTCATTTTATACTATATTATTTAAAATATCTATGTAACACTTGCTCAAATGTTTCACGTATATTTATTCATAAATGGTTAATAATTTAGTTCTATGTACGTATTTAGTCCCATACTAAGGTTATTTTATGAATTCTCTTAATTTTTTTTCTATATATATATATATATACTTTCTTTTACGTACATAAGTCACCTTTTAAGAATACATTTTACCACACATTGTTTTGGTTTAAAATTTCACACTTAAATACTATTTTTATACATGTACACATGTTTCATAAATCTATTTTGTGTATTAAGTCTTGTCATATATCTTTATTCTCATTCTTTTATATTACATTATTTAAATCATCATGTAGTTTGTCAACTTTTAAATGTATTTGTATTTAAAATATTTTACATGCAATTTGACCTAAACTTTCATTCTATAATATCAGTTTCAAAAGGTTTTATATATATATCCTTAGTTTTATACAAATTTTCAACCTATATTTTATATGTCCATTTATTAGTCATTATTGTGAAATGGTTTTATACAATATTGCTTCTTTGGTTTGCATTTTGTTTGGTGCCTCTAATAATTTTATTATGCCATGTATGTTGTCGTTGCATTTTATGTATTCATTATTGTCAAGCTAATTATTCTCCATGCATGATTGAAGTTGAGTTATATTTCCAAGCTAGTTATGCTTAGTTCTTGTAGTTGATTAGATAAATTATATTATCATTTTTCCATTGTCGTATTTTATGCATACACATATTACCCCATTCATCGTTTTCCACTTGATTTTTGAAATGTGGTTTTATAAAATCCAAATTTTCACGATTAATTTCGTCCTATTTCAAATCGAATTAATGCGTTTAAAGCTAGTTTCACAATTTTTAAAAAAAGAATTCTTTAAAGCGAAGGCGAGATTCGGTATTTGGCAATTCACGAAATAGTGCCCTAACGTGTTGGGTTGCAATTCGCGTTGCTCAAAAATAATTGAATATCCTTTAAAATTTCACTCATATCTTCTAAAATCTTTTTAAAACTAAGGCAATACTCGGTATTTGATAATTGAGAATCATGCCCTATCGTGTTGGGTTGTGATTTCTCGTTTGTTGAAACAATCAAATATTCCTTTATATTCGCACTCATTAAAAGCACTTTAAAAGCGAAGCGATGTTCAATGTTTGCGATTTGAGAATCGTGCCCTATCGTCTTTGGTTGCGCTTTTCATTGGTTCGAAACAATTGAAGATCCTTGAAATTTCATTCACATTTTCTAAAATCTTTCAAAATGAAGGCGATATTCGATGGTTGGAAATTTGAGAATCGAGCCTATTGTCTGGGTTGCGCTTTTCATTTGTTCAAATTAATCAAATATCCCTTTGGAATTTCATTCGTATTTTCTAAGGTGAGGCAATGATCAATGTTTGGAAATTAGAATCGTGCCCTCCTTTGGGTTTCGATTTTCCGTTGAAATAAACAATTGAACATCCTTTTGTGATTTTCAAATTAAAAATTTTTGGATGTCGAAACAAGAAGATTTTGGCAACCGACTGGGTTATTTAAATGTTATTAAAATAGAACCTTGTAGCACCCCAAACCCGGCCCGAAGTTATGGTAGGATCCGCATCTCACATCAAAAGCGTAAAAAAATTTCCATTCTAAGTCCAAAATCATATTTGATGTTCAAAAGATTAATTCATTAAGGGTTAAAGTGAATGGAAGGCATGCACCGGTAGGAAACGGAAAGAGGTGGTGAGTCCATCGGATTTGCTAAGTATAAGCTCCTTGGATCCAATCCTAGACATGCATCGCCATTGCCACACCTTAACGTCATGGATATTTCTAGAAACCAATTTGATTAAGTCATTTTAAGAAAAGTGATTAATTTTGGAAAATACTTTCATTGTGGAAGTTTTGCTTGTTGTCGTGTTATTTTGAAATCAAGCTGTTGTTTTTGAAAAGCGCCTAAAGCAATCTAGTTTCAACGATTAAAATAAGTAATACCTATCTTAGTAATACATATTAAAATCATCAAAAATAAATAAGCGGCCTTATTACATTTAAAAGCCCAAAAACTTGAAACGTAAATAAAAGGATGTCAGTTCACGGAAGAAAATCAAACTTCGAGCGGGTGGCCACTCAAGATTCCCTCACGGCTCCAAGCCCACTATGGTTGGGGATTTCTGCGTGGATGAAAATAAAAGGGTGAGTTTGGGGAAACTCGGTGTGTAAGGAAAAATTCAAAGTCCAAGTCGACTCAAGCCCATTGGGCTAAGCCCATTCGAATGCAGTGATCTTGGGCGAGCCCTTTTGATTACAATAAAGCGGGCCTTAGCCCTTATTGAGATAACAGTATGGCCCATAGGCCCATTTCAAAATACATGCAACATCAATAACATATGCAAGCCCATTTGGGTAACGGTGATCTTGGGCCAAAGCCCTTTTAGATTACAATAAATGGGCCTTAGCCCTTATTAGATATGATGTGGCCCATAGGCCTTTCAAAATGCATAGTAAAACATATGCAAGCCCATTTGGGAGACTACTCAACCCACCAACCACTACACTCCACCGTACCACCCATACACTCCATGTGAGGAATAGCTCAACCCACCCATTGACACTCCCACGATTCTTGCTTCTTTCGATTAAATAAATTGAAAGCCTCCGATGCGTGGACAAGCCACTTTCATACTTCCTCAATCAATATCGGTCCATGCATCGAGATAATAACAACATGGCATGCGATAAATAACAGATCAAACATGCATTTAGGTCAATTTAACCTAGGGTATTTGGTAATTTATCTCCTAGGGGTAAAAATTTTCCACTTTTAAAGGTATTTGATAATTTATCTATTTTTGGGTTTTTCATGCATATTCCTACTTTTCACGTACTATGAGAATCACGTCTAGGGGTTCTTACGAATTGGGCCGTTGGCCCATCATTCAATTTTGGCCCATTAAGCCCAAAAATATCGAGGGCATAGAAATCATGCACTTTGCGGTCCAAACATTGCAGCTTACCAAAACATTAATCGATTTACCTTACGAGCATTCGCTTTTCATAAATCTACAAAATACCGATTTTGGCATTTCCTTTTCGGCTTTGCGATCTAGACTAAGAAAGAGGTGTTAGTTACACACATTTGCGACGATATCTTTGAGATCCACACGAACCGCCTACAATTGGATTACTAACACGTTAATCTAACTATTCAAATATGAACTACGTATTAATCCCTTACAATATTGACCAACCACCTACGGATCATAGTAAGCTTATAAAGAAATCAATAAGCAACTCATTAACAAATTTTTGTCAATGTTTACCACATAATCATAATTTCGCTGCAAGCTGTCTTCCTGTGCAACAGTCACTAAATTATTTATAACTGGAGCTACGAAACTCCAAATCAAGTTCTGTTAATTTTCCTTGAAAATAGACTCATATATCTTCTATCCATAAAATTTTAAGAATTTTTGGTTTAGCCAATCAATACCAGATTTTTCTCAAAGTTTCCCATGTTTCACTGTTTGACTAATCTGACTACAGTTCATTACGAATCAAATTTCTCATTGTACAGAATTCAAAATATGTTCTCGTTTATTCCATTTGAAACTAGACTCATTAATCTTTAATTACATAATTTATTAAACTTCTAATTCATCTCCCACAATTTATGGTGATTTTCCAAAGTCACGTTACTGCTGCTGTCCCAAGCAGATTTATTACCAAATCACTCTTTCATACTATCTTGCATGCATGTTATTTAAACATGTATATCACCAATCAATCATCACATATCTATGATTTTTACTTAAGTATAATCTCCATTTCATCATTTTAAAGCACAACATGTTGCCGATTTTTCCCTTTAACATCTAAGGCACATGCATGCTCATTTGTTTGGCTCAACTTCACCTATCTTCCATTTTTCATCAAAAGAACATGAAACAACAACCATTTCCTTCATTTTAATTCATGACTAAATGCTCACAACACAACTAAAATCAAAATATACTTCAAGAGTTAAGGTAGAATCAAGAAGAACTCATGAACCTCAAGATAGAAGCAAGGTACCAAGAACTTACCTTCAATTTTCCTCCTCCTGACCAAATAATCAAGAGCTTTCTCCTCTCTTTTCTCTTCTCTAACTTTCAGCTATGATGAACAAAGATGGACAAAACTTTGTTCTTTTCACCTTTTTCTTTTAATAAAACTTCATATTTCATCCATTTAATTCTTTAATACAAAGACATGAAATTCTTATCATGAAACATTTACCTAACCTATTATCATGGAACATTTACCTAACCTATTATCATGGAACACTTACCTAACCTATTATTATGAAACATTTACCTAACCTATTATTATGAAACATTTACCTAACCTATTATCAATTTGTATCAATTTGTACCATAAATTATGGATATCAAGTACTCATATTGTCTACAACAACATGATGGCTAGCCACTTCATGTAAAATGGGAGGTTTGTCATGCAAATCCTCCTATTTTGCCTCCTATTGTTAGCCACCTCAATTTAGCCTATAGCATTTTCAAACATTTTCACATAAGTCCTATTTCATAATTTCACTCCTTTTTCTTATGGAACAAAAATTAACTAAAATTACGGGTTCTATCTTAGCTTGGGCCTTCAGGGCCCACAAACATAATTAAACCTATGCCAACATTCACGAGAATTCCCAAAAATTGAGGCGTTACAACTCTACCCCTTTAAAGAAATTTCGACCTCGAAATTTTGATCAAATAGTTGAGAGTATTGTTGGCGCATAGTCTCTTCGATTCCCAAGTAGCTTCTTCCCTCCCATTATTGCAGTACTTTTACCAACGGAACGACTTCCTTCTTAGAACTTTAACCTCTCGATCTAAAATTTGTATGGGTTCTTCCTCAAAGGTCAAATCATCCTTACTTCAATCTCCTCCACTGGCACAACATGTGGGGATCCGATCGATATCGTCTTAACATAGACACATGAAAAACATCATGGATTCATCTAACTCTGGTGGTAACTCTAATGCGTCACGCTCTGGCCTACTCGCAAGAACTCGATAAGGCCCTATAAACCGCGGACTCAATTTGCCTTTCTTGCGAATCTCAAGATCTTCTTCCAAGGTGAAACCTTTAAAAACCATATCCCCAACCTGAACTCTATCTCTTTGCGCTTTAGGTCCTTGTCTGACTTGTCTGTCGGATGCCTCTTTTAATCGATCTCTTATCAACTTAACCTTACTTTCGGTATCTACCACCAACTCGGTCCAAGCGCATCGTTCACGCTTCAACCTTGCGTACGTCGACATCTCCATCCATAAAGTGCCTCATATGGAGCCATCTGAATACTTGCTTGGTATTGTATACAAACTCCACCAATGGCAAGTAGTCCTCCCAACTGAAAGATGATACAACCCCTTAACATATCCTCCAAAATTTGAATAACCCTCTCCGTGTCCATCTTTTGTGGGTGAAAGCGATCTTGAAATCAAGCGTGTACCCAATGCCTCTTGCAACTTCTTCCGAACCGAGATGTAAACCTAGGGTCTTGGTGGAAATAATCGACCGGCACTCCATGTAGTCGTACTATCTACCACATACAACTTTGCCACTTTGCGGGGAGTAATGTCTGAATGGTATGAAATGGGCGATTTTGTTAACCTATCCACCACTACCCACACGAATCTTTCTTGGTGGGTGTCAAAATAACCCACTCAAAGTCCATAGTGACTCTCTCACTTCCACAATGGAATTTTCACGGTTGCGATAATCGAGAAGAAATTGATGTTCGACTTTCACTTGCTGGCATGGACATTTCCCACGACTCAATTACTTCTCGTTTAAGCCAGGCCACGGTACAATTCTTGCAAGTCGTGATACAACTTATTCCCTCGGGATGCATGGCACAAAGTCCTCCATGAGCTTCCTTCAATATTGACTTTCTCAAGTCGAGTCCTTGAACACAAATTCTTCCTCGGAAGCATAAAACTCCTTGATATTCGGTCAAATCCTCATTCTCACCCTTCTCAACTTCTTTGAAACCGAAGAATCAATGAGTTATCCTTCATTTTTTTAAATTTGTTGGTCCAATATAGGCCTCACTTGCAATTACGCTGGACTTCCATCATCAAGCAGAGACTCAAGCGTGCAAACAAGGCTCTCAAATCGAAACAACCCTTGACTCAACGCATCACCACCACGTTAGCCTTACAGGTGGTACTCAATCGAATAGTCGTAATCCTTAAGCAACTCTACCCATCTTGTTTGCAGGTTTAACTCATACGAGTTAACGATACTTTAGGCTTTTATAGTGCGTATATGATACACTTTTCTCCATATAAGTAATGTCTAGATTTTCAATGCAAAGATCACCGCTAGCTCTAAGTTCACCTTCTTCTACATTAACCTTCCCATTAATTCAATAATAAATACTATAGAACTGAACAAAATTTACATGTTTAAAAATAGATGAAAAAAAACAAACACCTAAAGTGATTAATAAAAATACCTCGACATTTTTAAGCACCACGACTTTTAGTTGTAGAAGCCCAAATTGCCGGACCCATTTACACTTTAAACCCCAAATATTAATAACCCACAGCCCAATATAAACTAAACCTACCCAATACATAACCCACCAAACCCCAAGACCCATAAAATACTAACCCAAACCCGGTTGGCCCACTAAAACCAAAACAGACCCATTAATCCCTAAACCAATCACTACCCAACATCTCCAACAACCCATCATTTAAGCTAAATTTACCCAAACCCATTACAAAACCCATTTATAACCCACTACCCAAATCTAATAGCCCACTAAACAACAGCCCAATACCCAAATCAAAAGTAAAAAAAAACCTAACCCTAGCCCCCTACTTCAGCGCCGCACCCTCCCCACTTGCCTCTGCCAAAGTCGGCCACCTGCTCTCTGATGCCACCACTGTTGCGCCGGCCACCGTCCAAAGTCACCTCCTTTAGCAAGTTGCACCTGCAAGCAAGAAAAGACAGTGAAAATAAATAAAAAAAAACAGTTTGTAAGGGCTATAAAAGCCATGAAAATAAATGTAAAATGGTCCCCGGATTCGACAGTTTGAGAACACAAAAAGAAATAAAAAAATCATTTCAGATCTAGAGCAATAATAGCAATTCCATCAGTATTTAGATACAAGGATAACATAAAAGCAAAAAAATCAAAGATCGGAGGACCAAAAGCGCAGAAAACCTAAGGTGAATCATACATTTTTATTTTGAACCTATTTCTCCTATATTTATAAACACATAAATACAAAATAAAAATAATATCCTAAAGCGTAATTAAAAAAAGAAAAGAAAAGAAATTTTACCTTTTTCCATAGCGATGATGGCGGCACACACCATAGTGGTCGGCGATCGTGGTGACAACCCAGGCCGAGTCCTCCTTCTCCTCCTCTCTCTTTCCCTTTTTTTTTTTTTTTCTCTTCTCCTTCACAAATGTTTTTTTCTTGATTTTAGGCCTTTATATAGCCTCCCAAACAGCGTAGTTTTGGAGGTCGTATAAGCCCCAAAAGCGTCGTTTTGGCCTTACCCATCCGGCCGGCCCGTCCAGAGTTAGGGTCCGCGTGTTTGAACGGAAGGGCTAATTGCACATTTAGCCCTTCCGCTTTTATTAATTTCTAATCAAGTTTTAATTCCTTTAATTTGGCCGAAAACTGCTTGCGATTCGATTTAGTCCTCAATCTTGCGACGCGTTTTGGTTGAAGGGTTTATTTCGTTTTAGTCCCCACCGATTGTGCGTGTTAAAATCGATCCTTCTCCTTTTTATTTATTTTAAATAGCCCCAAACTTCCATCTTAGATTCGATTTAGTCCTTTCACTACGGAAAATAGGGTTTTAACGGCGTTTTCTGGCGTTTCAGGACGTTTTATCAAAACGTCGCAAAAATTATAAAACATAGAGCAATAGCGCGTTTTGGTAAACGCCGCTAAAAACAAAGCAATAGCGGCATTTTTGTTAAAACGCCGCTAAAAATAGAAACAATAGCGGCGTTTTTGTTAAACGCCGCTAAAAAGAAACAATAGCGACGCTTTTGGTAAAACGCCGCTAAAATAGAGCAATAGCGACGCTTTCGATAAAGCCGCTAAAAGTCGGGCAATAGCGCGCTTTCGGTAAAACGCCGCTAAAAGTCGGGCAATAGCGGCTTTTGGTAAAACTGCTAAAAGTCATATAACCCTAAAACCCTAAACCCAAAAAAATCATGAACACTAATCTATAACTCCTAAAATACTAAACCCTTAAACACTAAACCATAACTTCTAAAACCCTAAACCCAAAAAACGTCACATGGATGTTGATGTGTATATACATATATATATTAATGTAAAGCTTATGTTCATAATAAATTATGGAAGCAATACTTAATATTGATTAAATTTATTTTTGGTTTACGGTTTAGTATTTAAGGTTTAAGGTCTATGGTTTAGGGTTTATGGTTTAAGGTTTAATGGCCATGGGTATATAGTATGTTAATCTCAAGTGAGTCATATTCAATAATTAAATCAAACCCTATAATTAATTATTGTTATCGATAATAGATATCTTGATTTTGATAAAAAAATATTTTTATATATTAATAAGGTGTTATATTGTTTAATGGATTGAAGGGATATTTTGTGGAAAAATGTTATAAATGATAAGTTTACCTTTAAATTTTATTAATAATTTTTGTTTATACTATTTTAATATTTATCTATATGATTAATCAAAATATATATTTATTTATCTGACGAAAATTCTCTACACTCATTTGTGTCTCCACGTTTTTAATTGTAACTCATTTTCTTTTTAAAATATATATTGTCTCCACGTTTTTCATTTTCTTTTACACAATTATTGATATAACATCATTTTATATTTATATATTGCATGGATACATAAATATTTATATTTATTCAATATAAAATATATTGATGTATTTTTTAAATGTGCATGATTAAATCAAAATTAAAGTTTCAACTATACATTTAAACCACAATTAGAATTTCACGTCTACAATTACACATTAAGCGAAATAAAAATAAACTCAAAATTTAAAATTTAAAATTTAAAATTTAAAATAAAAAATAAAAAATAAAAACTTAAAAATTTAAAATTTAATATTTTAGTCCATATTTCAATTAAAAGTTCAATATTCAAAATTAAAAAAATTCCAAAAGAAAAAATAAAAAATATGTTAAAAATAAAAAAATTAAAATTAATCTTATAATGACGTTTTAGTGAAAACACAAAAAAAAAAATCCCCAATTTTTATTACCCGCTCATTAGTCCCTACTCATTTTCTCTTGATTTGTTAGGGTTTCTTTTAATTCTAGGCTTTCAAGAAAGCTGAGCCGCTCCAAAAATCCTGAGAAAGAGGATCATTGGTTTAGGATATAACTTTTGGTTCATGAAGAAGCGATCCTCCGCATCAAGATAGTCAATCGCTGCTCCTAGAACCGGGAAGACTAAATGGGCAAAAGAAGACATTCGGGGCAACAATCTAAGAGATTTGAATCCACCTTTGACAGCAAAACGAAACCCTAGAAATCTCCCGTTTCACCTCTCCCTTGTCAATGTAAGCCTCTCCATTTTTCAATCTCCTGTTGCTCAATTCCGTTGTTACCAATGATTGCTCTGCCTACAGTTCCGTTTGCTTTCAGTATGAACCAGTGCATGAAAATGCAAGTGCTAAATTTCCTCATTTTCTTCTTTTGAATTTGAATTGTTAAGTGGATTTTCGCTTTGTTATCTTTTTAATTAGTGTGTTGGTTTTGATGTGGAATAACTGAATCGATTGAGAGTGCTTGTGAGGTGAAAGAAAAGGAAGAACAAAAATGAGTAGGCTATCGTTTAGGCCACGCCCATTGGACATACACAAAAGCTACCAATTGTTAAGTCGGTCAAAGACTTTGAAGACGATGACACTCCAACTTCGCTACTGCAATTCTCAAATGCTCATCTTCTTGCTTGCGAAGTTGAAATCGAGGTACCCTTTTCACTCCCTTGCTTTTCATAGCTCAAAAACTTCACTGTGACTTGGCATTATCCTTTAAGGCTATTTTTGTTGAATCATTTGATTTCATACTTCAAATTCACTTGCAATTTGTAATCTTAAAGTGAAGCAAAATCGGGGTTTTAAATTATTACTTATCGAATGGAATTTGGTTTTAAATTATGACATTTGCATTTGCATATAAACATAGTTTGCTAATAGAAATTAGGGTTTTGCAACAGTTGAGGATATTTTGTTAATATCCATTTAGCAATGGATAAGAATGTGGGAATTCTTGCTATGGAAATCTACTTCCCTCCTACGTGTTCAACAGTGATTTCATCTCTTCCTTTTTTTTCTGTTAATTTCTTGAGTTTTTGAGTTCGGGTTTTGGTTGGGTAGCTGATTTAAGGGAGAAAAATGGGTCAAAGGTGGAATTTTTTGGTTATTTATGGTGAATAAACGATTGCCTCCAAATTTAATTTTCTTGGGGTTTTTTCTTGTTTCAAAATTTTTAATTGTATATCTGAAAAGTTCATCTCATTTGAACTCTATAATTTGGTGAAGTATAACTCTTGTTAAAGTGTTATGTTTGATTCCTTACTGGATCAATGGGTGTTAATTACAATTTTCCTAGAAAAAAAATTCTAGTTTTGCATGATCATATGGTTATGAATACTTGTTTTAGTTTATAGTAGAATGATGGCTTTTTATTTGATATGTTATTTATTCATAGATTAATGTAATATGAGATTAATTTTATGATATTCATTTCTTTTCCTACAAAGCAGAAGCATTGGAGGCTCATGATGGTGCTAGTAAGGGAAATACACCATTGGACTTGGACAAGATTGCATGGCCTTTTGTACGAAGTGGAAGATGTTATCTCTATGAGGTTACAAATTCTACATTTTATATCTACTCTTCTTATATGTTATTAGCATCACATAATCTTGTTTTACAGTATGTATAATAATGACTAAGATTTGCATTGTATGGATGGTTGAAATGAACACTTTCTTGATTTTACTAATGTGGTTATGTTTGATCTGCAGTTTAACATTGTTACTTCACTCCTTGCAAAATATAAGATTGACCCCAAACAAATCAGCCGTCTTGAAGTTGGTAGTGAGGCTGTGATCGACAAGAGCAAGTCCATTAAGACCTTCTTGATGGAAATCTTTGAGGTACTCTTCCCCACTCATCACGATTTCTTATCTAGGATAGTTGTCCCTTCTAGCTGCTAGCCATTATACGGGGTCATTTTGTCAAAGGCTATTTTTTTTTTGTTATGCTACAAAAATATTGCTAATATTAGAGGAATTCATGTTAAAAAAATAGTATTGAGCTATGCTTAATGGATTAATATTAAATAAGAAAAAATATTTTTTAAACTCCAAATTAAAAGAAATTCATTATTTTCAAATAATAAAATAAATAAATAAATAAATAAAACTATAAAATAAAAAAATTATCATATCATCTATCATATTTCGGTCACACATTGATTATTTTTGCTACTATAATATAATTAATGAGACTAAACATTTGGTTTAGTTATTTTAGTTGTCCTCAAATCGGTTTAGAAAATGCTGTCCTTTCACGCTTCCACCTCTCTTTGGGGTATTTGGTTTCTGTAACTAGGAGAAATATACAAAAGGTGAAACAAGGAAAGCTCTTTCTTGGCATAACTAGATAATGCCGTTGTGCAACTCGTAGAACTACAGTCTTTATATGTGACATGTATATATTTTTGGTTAAATCTTTTCAATTTATAACTTCATATGATCTTCCAGTGATGTAAATTAAATATAATTTGTAATTGATATTTTTATTTTCATATTTTTATGTTACCTTTAAATTTAAAAATTAAAAAACACAACTGAATAAATTTAGAAAAAGAAACTATATACTTAAATCTAAAATATTAAAATCTTGAAGTTTTTTATTTTAGGTAAAATTTTATTAGCTTTTTATATAATTTTTACAGTTTCTTTTTTGTATAAAGTTTGGTCTTCTAAAAATCTTTCCTGTCTCAAACTCAACAGGTAGTCAATAAGCACTAAAACTGATTTTTCACAGTTTTCTTCTTCTATTTCAGGTATGTTAAGCTTCTCTTTTACCCTTTTTTTATTTTCTGTAATCTTTTGCTACTTTGGGTCTCCTGTAATATAAATTTCTTCTATCTTTATTCATTTTCCTAAACAAAAAACTATTAATTTAAGCATTGAAGAGTGATTGAAATGCAAACTTTGCTTGTTGTCCCTAGTTGCATCGGCAAACCATAGGTGCCTTAATTGAGTATGCTATCAACGATGAGTTTATATCCCCATGGTAGAGTCTTTCCAAATCAAGTAATTTGGATTAGAATTGAGACTACAAAGTATGCATGAATTCGTCCATTGGTTCAACTCCCATTAAAATAAATGGATGCCCATGTTCCAACTCCACTGCTTTTCCATCTTAAAGCCAAGCGAGTAAAAGACTCAAATTAAATCTAGACATCTCCATCTTGTATGTGCTTGAGAATTGGTAAAGGTCGATAGAAACTTCAAATCAACGAAAGATATCGGGTTAATTCTATTATTAGTTCCTATACTTTCGAAAGTTATGCATTTAGTTCTTATATTTTAATTTGACCAATACTTTTCGAATTAGTTAATTTTAGGCCCCGTACTATTTTAAATTTTAAAATTTTAGTTATTTTCTTCTTATCGCTGCGTAGTTTGACTTTGCTACTTGTTTTAGCTTTGCTGCCATTTATCATCTTTTTTTTTATTTTTAAATTCTTGTATTTACTCTAGTTTTGCTGCGTGATTGTTTGTCTATTTTGTGTTTTTATGTTGTTAGTTTCACTAAGTATATATGTAGGCATTGCAATACTTTGGCTTCATCTAAAGCTTGAACCAGCCCTCTGTTGTATATTGTTTCTTCTTCTTTTCGATCTTTTCCTTTGATTAATGAGATGTGATGATGATTTGGTATTATTTTCTCACGGGATGAATTATGTTTTAGAAATTCTAATACTTTGTGTGTGTGTGTGTGTGTGTGTGTGTGTTTTATGTATTAAATGACATATTGAATCAATGTTTATGTATTAAATTTAAATTCATTAATTTTTATATTTAGTTTTGAAGTTTAAATTTTAATGGAAAATTTAATTTAATTAATATTTTTTATTTATCCTTAAATGTATATAGTTTAAAGTTCAAATTTCAAAATTAAATATAATATAATATTTAACATAGAAATAAATATTATTTAATTAAAATAAAATAATTTTTAATATCATTATTTTTAGCGGCGTTTGTGAGAAAAGTCTTGCTAAAGTTTATGATCTTTAGCGTTCTTGAAAAAAGCGCATTAAAGGTCATGGTCTTTAGCGGCGTTTGTGAAAAAGCGCCACTAAAGGTCATGGTCTTTAGCGGTTCTGAAAAAGCGCGCTAAAAGTATTAGCGGATCTTAAAACGCCACTAAAGGTAAAAAAGCCGCTAAAACTCGTTTTCTGTAGTGTTTTTCGCCTCAATTTGTTTAATACTATTCTTTTATTTTTATTTTTATTTTGATATTATTATTATTATTATTATTATTATTATTATTATTATTGTTGTTGTTGTTGTAGCTTTTAAACCGGGCCCGAAGTTATGGTTTGGATCCGGCATGCCACATCAAAACATTAAAAAAATTTCTATTCTAAGTCCGAAAATCGTACTTGATGTTCAAAAGATTAATTCATTAAGGGTTAAAGTGAATGGAAGTCTGCACCGGTAGGAAACCGGAAAAGAGGTGGTGAGTCCATCGATGCTTAAGTACCAAGCTCCTTCGGATCCAATCCTGACATGCATACCACCATTGTCACACCTTAACGTCATGGATATTTCTAGGAAACCGATTTGATTAAGTCATTTTTAGGAAAAATGATTAATTTTGGAAAATACTTTCATTCGGAGCTTTGCTTGTTGTCGTGTTATTTTGAAATCAATTGTTATTTTTTTGAAAGCGCCTAAAGCTATCCAATTTCAATAGTTAAAATAAGTAATACCTATCTTAGTAATACATATTAAAACCATCAAAAATAATTAAGCGGCCTTATTACATTTAAAACCCAAAACTTCAAGCGTAAATAAAAGGATGTCCAGTTCACGGAAGAAAATCAAACTTTGAGCAGTGGCCACTCGAATTCCCTCAGACTCCAAGCCCACTATGGTTGGGGATTTCTGCGTGGATGAAAATAAAAGGGTGAGTTTGGGGAAACTCGTGTGTAAGGAAAACCCATTCAAAGCCCAAGTCAGCTCAAGCCTATTGGGCTAAGCCCATTCAGTAATGATGGTCTTGGGCGAGCCCTTTCAGATTACAATAAGCGGGCCTTAGCCCTTATTGAGATAAGTATGGCCCATAGGCCCATTTCAAAATACATGCAACATCAATAACATATGCAAGCCCATTTGGGAGACTACTCGACCCACCAACCACTACACTCCACCGTACCGACCATACATTCCATGTGGGATAGCTCAACCCACCCACTAACACTCCACGATTCGGACATTCTTGCTCGATTAACGATAAATTAAGGCAAAGCCTCGATGCGTGGACAAGCCACTTTCAGTACTTCCTCCGTCAATATCCCATCCCATGCATCGAGATAATAACAACATGGCATGCGATAAATAACAACGATCAAACATGCATTTAGGTCAATTTAACCCTATGGGTATTTGGTAATTTATCTCCTAGGGGTAAAGCGTAAATTTTTCACTTTTAAAGGTATTTCAGTAATTTATCTATTTTAGGGTTTTTCATGCATATTCCTACCTTTCACGTACTACGAATCACGTCGAGGGTTCTTACAATTGGGCCGTTGGCCCATCATTCAATTTTGGCCCATTAAGCCCAAAAATATCGAGGGCACGAAATCATGCACTTTGCGGTCCAAACATTGCAGCTTACCAAAAACATTAATCGATTTACCTCACGAGCATTCACTTCGCAAATCTACAAAATACCGGTTTTCAACATTTGGCTTTTTGGCTTTTGCCGATCTAGACTAAGAAAGAGGGTGTTAGTTACACACCTGTTTGCGACGATATGTTGACGAGATCCACACACGAACCGCCTACAATTGGATTACTAACACGTTAATCTAACTATTCAAATACAAACTACGTATTAACCCCTTACAATATTCGGCCAACCACACCTACAGATCATAGTAAGCTTATAAGAAATCAATAAGCAACTCATTAACAAATTTTTGTCAATGTTTACCACATAATCAAAATTTCACTGCAAGTTGTCTTCCTAAGCAACAGTCACTAAGTCATTTATAACTGGAGCTACGAAACTCCAAATCAAGTTCCGTTAATTTTCCCTGAAAATAGACTCATATATCTTCTATTCATAAAATTTTTAGAATTTTTGGTTTAGCCGATCAATACCAGAATTTTCTCAAAGTTTCCCATGTTTCACTGTTTGACTAATCTGACCACTCTTCATTACAAATCAAATTTCTC
Source organism: Gossypium arboreum (assembly GCF_025698485.1). NCBI lineage: Eukaryota > Viridiplantae > Streptophyta > Magnoliopsida > Malvales > Malvaceae > Gossypium > Gossypium arboreum. The sequence continues at coordinate 107,618 of NW_026440482.1, forward strand.
ATTGTAAAGAATTCAAAATATGTTCTTGTTTATTTCATTAGAAACTAGACTCAATAAGCTTTAATTAAATAATTTATTCAGCTTCTAATTCATCTCCCACAATTTATGGTGATTTTCCAAAGTCACGTTACTGCTGCTGTCCCAAGTAGATTTATTACCAAATCACTCTTTCATACACCTATCTTGCATGCATGTTATTTAAACATGTATATCACCAATCAATCATCACATATCTATGATTTTTACTTAAGCATAATCTCCATTTCATCATTTCAAAGCACAACATGTTAGCCAATTTTTCCCTTTAGCATCTAAGGCACATGCATGCTCATTTGTTTGGCTCAACTTCACATATCTTCCATTTTTCATCAAAAGAACATGAAACAACAACCATTTCCTTCATTTTAATTCATGACCAAATGCTCACAACACAACTAAAAATCAAAATATACTTCAAGAGTTAAGGTAGAATCAAGAAGAACTCATGAACCTCAAAATAGAAACAAGGTACCAAGAACTTACCTTCAATTTTCCTCCTCCTAATGAGTGAATACTCAAGAGCTTTCTCCTCTCCTTTCTCTTCTCTAACTTCAGCTATGATGAACAAAGATGGACAAAACTTTGTTCTTTTCACCCTTTTCTTTTAATAAAACTTCATATTTCATCCATTTAATTCTTTAATACAAAAGACATGAAATTCTTATCATGAAACATTTACCTAACCCATTATCATGAAACATT
>NW_026440483.1:10000-15000 GCF_025698485.1 Gossypium arboreum
TCTCTCATCTATCTATCTATTTTTTATCTATCTATTTTTCTTTAGTTATTCACTAGAGCAATTATGATCTGGAAGTCGATCCGGGGCAAGTGTTCGGATCTATTATGACATATCCATGAGGCGCTCAACGGACCTTTTAATCTTATAAAACCTTTTCGGACTTTACTTACATTGGTGCAAAACCCATTTTTTTGTGCAACCGGTGTAGTGTATTCATATCTCAATTAGAAGTTCCGAGGTGGAGTTTTTTTTGTCTTACATAGATAGAACAAACAATATTACTCTATCCCAAATCACGTGCACATTCATTACTACAGGATACTCAGTATCGATAGTTAGTCATTTGAGGGTTTTTATTAGTTTTAGTTTTAATAGAAATAGAAGCAGAAAATATATATATATTATATATATATTTTATTTTGCTATATCCGTGTATTACTTATCCTTACGAAATATCAAACGAAATAGAACGATTTGAGAAAGGATATAATGAAATTCTTTGATTGGTTTTTCCCAAAGAGAAATGCTCCGTTTTATTTGACCCATGGGTCAACAAAACCAAACCATTACACAATTAACAATTCCAATTAAATTAATATTTTTACTATTTAATTTAAATAGTCAAATTGACTAGAAAATCAATTTAATAATTTAAATAGTACCGTAATTTATTTAATTAAATTAAATATTAAATAAATGGATTTAATAGAAATTAAATAGAAATAGAATTAAATAGAATTCTCTAATTTCTAATTCAATTTCGAATCCTAAAACTAAAATAATAATAAATAAACAGAGAGCTCTTGTTCTTATTCGAAACGCCGCGTGATCTTTAACCAATTCTGCGCTTCAATATAATTACCAGGAGTAAGCGCTATAGCCTGTTTCCAATACTCAGCGGCTTGATCGAACCAAGCCTCCGCTATTTCAGAATCCCCTGTCAGATGGCCTGTTCTCCCCGGTCGAAATAGGCGGTTCAATTCCTTCCTTAGAACCGTACTTGAGAGTTTCCTACCTCATACGGCTCGGCAGTCAATTCTTTTGGTATCCCATTTTTTTACCCTACCATATATCCAATTGAATGAGATTTCTCATAGATCTATTGATTTGTCTCGGGTTAACCAAAAGGGGTTAATTACATGAGTTTCAAACTCTAATTTGGATTAAATTAATAATAAGTTTTATCTTTTCTCCACCTTCAGAAAAATAAAGCATAGGCATTTCGGGGCTGTCGTCCGTTAGATTTTTCTGAAAGGTAACTATCTCGGTTTCATATCATATAGAAATTTATATAGAATCCTTGAAAAAGACTTCTTCCTCATAAAAAAGACTTACTGTCTTTGGGATCTGATGCTACACCGCTGCTCAATAACTTAGGGGATCGGCTCTATTACATAAGTCGATTCCTAATTTTTATCTCATATCATGACATAAATAAGCAGTTCTTATTTATTGTATCGGCTCAAAACCTCGCTAATTGATCTTTGGTGCTTCCTCTATCAATTAGATCTTTATCCATAGAATAAAGTATCTAGGCATATATATTTCTTCATATTTCGACTTCTATGAAGTTTCTTTTTTTGTTACAGCTGATAAAAATCGTTTTTTGGACGATGCAATATGTAGAAAGCCTATTTTTTTTTCTAGTATTTTATTTACTAGCGTGTTTATTTACTAGCGTATTTATTTACTAGCGTATTTGCTCTTTCTTTCCTTTTTTTATTTCTATAGTGGAGATAGTCGCACGTAATGACAGATCACAGCCATATTATTAAAAGCTTGTGGTAAGAACGGGTTTCGTTCTAGTGCTCGAAAAATAATATTCTAAAGCTTTTGTATGCTCTCCATTACTTGTGTGGATAAGGCCTATGTTATATAGTATATAACTTCGATCATAGGGATCAATTTCTAGTCGCATAGCTTCATAATAATTCTGTAAGGCCTCCGCATAATTTCCTTCGGATTGAGCCGACATCCGTTACGGTCGTCATTCGATTCAAAGAATTCTCCGTTCCAAAACCGTACATGAGATTTTCACCTCATACGGCTCCTCCTTTATGTGCATAATGAGAATAATCCATGGAATTAAAAAAAAGGTCGAAATATTGTCATTATGAACTGAGCGGGGCTAATGTTTTTACAAGAAATCTCTAGCCAACCCTCTTGCAAAAGATCTTTTCTTACCATCAAGCGTGTTCGTACTAGATAAAAAAGTAAACTCCAACAATTTCTTTGTTCTCAACGCTCCTTAATTTCCAGGAATTAGTCACTTCAACAATCTTCGATGGTTATATGGGTATCCAAAGTACGAACAAGATGGATGTTTGTTGTCCCAACCATTTCTCTTAGTTCCCGATCCCGATAAAGAAAGGGAATCATTAATAACAAAGTTTTCGTGTTGTTGATTCCTAGGCGTAGTGCTTCTTCCTCTATGCCGCCTATTGGTACTAGTGTAGTAGGGTTGACCCACAATACAGACCCATAGGTGTAACCTTTCGCTCAATACTCGAATCAACAATTGAAGCATCTGAGGTTGCATTAATCGGGGATACACGACAGAAGGAATTGCTTTATTTATAAACTTCACCTTCAACAAGCGTAGATTTCTTTTTTGTTTTCAATAGCCTTTTTTCTATTCTGAATAATGTGTCTTTTTCCTAAGACTGAGAGTGGTAAAGTAAATAAAAAAGTAAATAATAAATAAAGAATAAAGAGAATAAAGTAAAATATATATAATAATAATCAAATCGCACCATCTCTGTAATAAGTAAATGCCTCTTTTTCTCCTGAAGTTGTCGGAATTATTCGTAATAAGATATTGGCTACAATTGAAAAGGTCTTATCAATAAAATTTCCATTTATCTGCGATCTAGGCATAGGTAGCAATCCATTCTATAACTCTTTTCATTACCCCTCGTGAGAAAATAAAATGATCTCACAAACAAAGGAAGTGTACAGTACGAAATAACATAAAAGTAGACCCATTCCATTTTTTAAAAATTCTTCGAGCCCGGAGGCTAAAGAAAAAGTGATAAAAAAAAAGTGATGAAAAGTTTTCTATTTTTATAGCAAGTTTCCTAGTTAGAATTGATATTGTTCGTACCTATCGAACAATCTAATATGAGTAACTCGCTATTCGCTCCAGGGTATCGGCCATAATAATTATGTAGGAGAGATGGCCGAGTGGTTCAAAGGCGTAACATTGGAACTGCTATGTAGACTCTTGTTTACCGAGGTTCAGATCCTCTCTTTCCGCACCTTCACCTAATTCGCCAATGTAACTGACTACAATGTATCAAATAAGAACATATACTAAAGAATTAGACCCTTCTTTAGTTCTCTATTCCCAATTCCTTTTTAATATGGAATACGTAAAATAGCATACAGGGGATGAAAATCTCCTTACGTATCTATCATACATGAATAGGAGAAAAATCTCCGAATCAAACCCATTCCCCTGTCTTCCTTTACTTAACCTTAACTCAGGTGAAAAGGGGGCAGAACCCTTGTTTTATTATTTTAGTTAGGTTTAAGTCTGACGAGAATAATATTCTACGACAAGCAATTCATTTATTTTCAAACCAACCCATTTCCTATCTATTATTTGATTGACTAATCCTTTATATTGTAATGTGTGAAAGGTCAAATGTTTTTGGTAATTCCTCATTGGTGGATGAATCAAGATAATTTTGAATCAGAGTTCTAGATTTTTGTTCATCCCTCGCTGAAATAATATCTCGGGGTTTGCAGCGATAACTTGGTATATCTACTGTACGCCCATTAACTAAAATATGTCTATGGTTAACTAATTGACGGGCTTGAGGAATAGTCGAAGCCATACCCAATCGAAAAGGATGTTATCAACCGCATTTCAAGTAATTGTAGTAAAACCTGACCTGTTGACCCTTTGGCTTTTCTGGCAATACGACGTATTTAAGTAATTGTCGTTCTGTAAGGCCATAATGAAAACGCAATTTTTGTTTTTCTTCTAAACGAATACGGTATTGAGATTTTTTACCGGGGCGCGATTGGTTTCTAAGATCGCTTCCGGCTCTGAGCCTTTACTAGTTAGTCCCGGTAAAGCCCCCAGACGTATTTTTGAAACAGGGCCCTCGGTAACGTGACATAAGGACTCCTTATTAATTTGAATTTTATTGAAATTTCATAAACCGAAATTAAAACTGAACTAAATGAAGCGAAATCGACTGAAGGATTGTACTACAAATATTAATGAGATGAATTGGATCAATATCCATACTTTACTTTTTTGTTTTTTTGTATTGTATATAATGTATACAAAAATAGAAATAAATATATATATATAATATAAAAATAATATTAATATATAAATATAAAAATATATAAAATATTTAGATATAAAATATTTAGAATATATATAATAAAATAGATATAATATATAAATAAATTGAATATAATATTAAATAGATAAATAAATTAAACCAAAAGAGTTTCCCTTTTTTTCTTGATTTATTCTGCAAAGATCTAACTCCTCAAATTGATCCCTAATTGGAAGTTTCGACGAGATAATAAACAGATTGTTGACCTTTGGAAAGAATTGGAAAGAAAAGGGGAAAAAGCTTTTTCACTGTTTGTTCTTTGATTTCAAAAAAAACATTCTAAATTATGTAAAAAAGGCAAAAAGCAAACAAATAGGGAAAGCCGGCTATCGGAATCGAACCGATGACCCATCGCATTACAAATGCGATGCTCTAACCTCTGAGCTAAGCGGGCTCAAATAATAGAAATTTGGTATCCATAGGGATTCAGCAAACTATTAGATCTTATCTATTAACTATCTATTAGTTATTCATAATTAATATGAATTATTAATATGAATTAGAGACTCGAATTTAGAAAAACTAGAATTTTTCTAATTTTTAATACCATAATATAAACAATATAAATATAACATATTTAATATAATAATAGTAGATTCAATCTAATATTCAAATAATGTTGATAGAATCTAATTCGATTTA
>NW_026440483.1:20000-22500 GCF_025698485.1 Gossypium arboreum
ATGAAATGCATAATCTAGCATGCCTATTTGTGAACGTGAAATAAAAAAATCACCCTCGACCCCATGTCCGAATAAAAGCGGTTAAAGGGTTGGAAATAAGTCATATAGAATCAATCGATTCATGGTAAAATCCCTCTACCTTGCATTTTATTAATTTTTTTGGTCAATATCATAGAGGATCAAATGGTATAGTTCTTTTGTTGGTAGCTTGGAGGATTAGAAACATGACTATTGCTTTCCAATTGGCTGTTTTGCATTAATTGCTACTTCGTCAATCTTACTGATTAGTGTACCTGTTGTATTTGCTTCTCCTGATGGTTGGTTGAGTAACAAAATATTGTATTTTCGGTACATCTTTATGGATTGGATTAGTTTTCTAGTGGGTATCCTTAATTCTCTTATTTCTTGAATCTATCCATTCTGGATCCAAAATGACCCTCCACGAATTTTCAGATTTTGAGACACATTCAATAATATAGAAGTATAAGTTGCCAAAATGAAAATAAAAAAAAAATTAGAGGGGTCAGTCAAACTTCTGTAATCTGTAATGTAACTTGAATGAAATAAATAGAATTTGAATGATGAATGAAAAGAAAATAATAAGAAATCATAATAAAAAAATGAAAATAAATTAATAATTTATTTTAATTATATAAATTAAATTATTAATTTTCTATTTAACTTAAATTAAATATTAAATAATAATAAATTCTAAATATACTAAATATAAATAATAACTAAATAATAACTAAATAGAAATAAAATAAATAATAACTAAATAGAAATAAAATAATAACTAAATAGAAATAAAATATATATAAAAATATATATAATAATAATATATAAAATAATATATAAATTATAAATAGATAATATAATAATAGATAGAATAATAAAATAAATAATATAGAAATATAGATTTATAAATCAGAAATATATTAATATAATAATAAATATTATTAATTACTTAATATTCTTAATATTAATAACAAATAATATAAATTAATATTAATTGCTAATAACATAATTTGATTAATTGATAAGCATTTGAATTGTTATATAATTTCGATTGTTAATTGGTTTAGTGGAATTTGATAAAATCGCCTGAACTGAAGAAAGTATCTGTCCTAGCTCTGACCAAATATTCTTTCGTATCAAGAATCAAGAACGAAAATGCGGATATAGTCGAATGGTAAAATTTCTCTTTGCCAAGGAGAAGACGCGGGTTCGATTCCGCTATCCGCCGGGCAATGTATTTAAGATAAGAGGATAAAAGATTCGTTATAGTTGACTGTAAATAGTTGACTGGAATTGGAATATAATACACCCCTAAAGAAAAAATGACTAGTTAATAGGGTCAAGTCTAATTTTTTGTCAAAAAATGTAATGTTGCGGAACAGGATTTGAACCCATGACCTCAAGGTTATGAGCCTTGCGAGCTACCAAACTGCTCTATCCCGCGATGAAAAGAAACCAAACTAATGGACAAACAAAGATTGAATGCGCCCCTCTTCCATATATGTACAAATAGAATAGCCTATTTATACAGAATGGTAAAGGGCCTCTATGATCATCGATCATAGAAATAAATAGAAAAAGTAAGGATATTTTAATCCTTACCAACGATCTTGTTGCCCCGGCAACAAACATGCGTGAACCATTTCACGAAGTATGTGTCGGATAGTCCAAAGTCTCGATAGTTGCTCTCGGTCTTCCGGTCGAAAAGCAACGTCGATGAAGACGTGTGGTGCGCTATTTCGTGGTGAGGATTGTAACTTTCCATGAATTTTCCATTTCTCACTCAACGACGGAACTTTGCTTATTTCTTTTTTGAGGATCGACGAATCAAATGATATTTTTGTTCCAATTTTTTCTTCTTCTCCCTATGAATCAAACTTTTCTTTGCCATAATGGTTCAGTTCTATTATTATCAATGATACAAGTCGGATCCTAGATGTAGAAATAGAGGCATACCCCTTCTCCATCGAAAGAGATGATATTATCGCAGATACAGCGCATAACATAAGGAATTAACCAAATTTGCCCGATGTAGAGGCAATCAAGAAAGCCGCATAAGTAAATATATAACCTACAGAAAAGTGGGCTAATCAACCAATCTTGCCTGCACAATAGAAAGAGCCACTGGTTTATCTCTCCATCGAATCAAATTAGCTAAAGGTGTGCGTTCATGAGCCCATGCTAAAGTTTCGATCAATTCTTGCCAATATCCGCGCCAAGAAATTAAGAACATAAATCCGTAGCCCAAACAAGATGTCCAAATAAGAACATCCACGCCAGACTGATAAACTATTCATACCAAATGGGTTATACCCATTGATAAGTTATGAAGAGTTTAACCATAGAATAATCTCTTAACCATCCCATCAAATAAGTGGAAGATTCATTAAACTGTGAGACGTTACCTGCCATAATGTGATGTGTTTCCAATGCCAATAAAAAGTAACCCATCAATGGTATTTAACATCAGAAAACCGCCAAA
>NW_026440483.1:27500-28552 GCF_025698485.1 Gossypium arboreum
GTGATTGTATCTAGTATGCGTATTCTGATAGGAAATAAAATATTCAATTGATTTTTCATCGAATGACTATTCATCTACTGTACTTTCATGGAAATAGAGGCAAGAAAGCTCTATGGAAAAATCATGGTTCAATTTGATCTTGTCTAAGGAGAATTAGAATACAGATGTGGGCTAAGTAAATCAATGGATAGCCGCCTTGGTCCTGTTGAAAATACTACTGTAAACGAAGACCCGACTAGAAATGATACGGATAAAAACATTCATGATTGTAGTGACAGCTCTAGTTATTACAGTAAGGTTGATCATTTAGTTGACGTCAAAGACATTCGAATTTCATTTCTGATGACACCTTTTAATTAGGGATAGTAATCAGGACCGTTATTCCATATATTTTGATAGTGAAAATCAAATTTTGAGCTTAACAATGATCATTCTTTTTGAGTGAACTAGAAAGTTTTTTATAGTTATCATAATTCTAGTTATATGAATAATGGATCGAAAAATGATGAGCCCCACTATCATTTTAACTTGTATGATAATGATACTAACTGTGGTTGGAATAATCACATTAATAGTTGTATTGACTCTTATCTTCGTTCTCAAATCTGTATTGATAGTTCCATTTTAAGTGGTAGTGACAATTCCAATGATAATTATATTTATAATTACATTTGCGGCGAAGGTGGAAATAGTAGTGAAGGCAAAATTTCGATATAATAACTCGTGAAAATGGTAATGATTTAACTCTAAAAGAAAGTTCTAATGATCTCGATCTATACAAGGATTTGTGGGTTCAATGCGAATGCGAAAATTGTTATGGAGTAAATTATAAGAAATCGCTTAATTCAAAAATGAATATTTGTGAACAATGTGGATATCATTTGAAAATGAGGAGTTCAGATAGAATCGAACTTTCGATTGATCCAGGCACTTGGGGTCCTATGGATGAAGACATGATCTCTCTGGATCCCATTGAATTTCAGTCTGAAGAAGAGCTTTATAAAGATCGTATTGATTTTTATCAAAGAAAGACAGGATTAACTGAGGCTATT
>NW_026440484.1:0-27391 GCF_025698485.1 Gossypium arboreum
AACCTACAAAAACTTTGTTAAAACATCCTTTTGAACAAATCTAACGCTACTTTTTTCATAGACGATCGGCCTACATCACGACTCACCCAGGGGCGTGTCGATTAAATAAGCAATATTTGTCCAAAAAGTATGAATTAATTTGGACACTCCAAGGGCCATCATGTGTGTGAAAAATGTTGAAGAGTCTTCTAGTGTGAACAAGGTGAACCAATAGTCTTGCCATGTGAACATAGGTGTGAAACAATTAAGGAGAGTCATGGGAAACTAATTGGCCAAGCTATCTTCATGCATGTGGAGTGTCCTTTGGGAATGGTCACCTTGGAGAATGAAGAGATAGCACACCATACATGAATGGAAACATTCATGAACCTTAAAGACATTGAATATGGTCATACATGCACTTGGGAACATGCACCTAAGAGATTCAAGTCCCCAACGCCATGCACCTTCAAAATTCATGCTTGCTTTTAATCTCCATATGTCCATTGTTTCTACAAGAAATGTGAACAATTAATTCAAACTAATGTGAACACAAATATCAACATTAAATTGGTTTTGACAAATTTAATTATCATCAATAAACACTTTTAAGACATACTTAATATAACTAATGTGAACTAAATTTAATATGTAGGATATTAATTAACTAATTTTGAACTTATTAATTAAAAAGTCAATAGTAGTCAAATGAATTCAAAGTGGACTCCCGAGTGATGGTTAATTCATGATAAACTCTGGGCTTAAACTGGGGTGATAATGGTTCCCCTAATGAGCTAGTGTGGAGCTACATGGGAGCTAACTTGAATCAAGGTGAGCTCGGTGGTTGAAAACTTGAAAAAGTTCGTGGATTTCCAAAATGGCCCTAAGCGGTTCGATGGGTCTAGCATTGACATCATCCCATACATCTTTGAACTAAAGCTATAACGGCTTTTTAAATTGTTTTGCCGAGCCCTTGTGATCGGCCTTTGAGGTGCACCATGGATATTGGCTTGGACTTGACTTATGGGGCCGGTGATCGATCATCCTCCCTCTTGAAAATGACTTGTCCTCAAGTCAATTCCAATCGAAAAGTCAAGTCGAGACATTAAAACTAGTACTAACATTGTACTCACCGGTAAGTCAAGCTTATACAAATTTTCATTGATTCTCGATGACTTGGAAGGGCCTCTCCTGGCAACAACTTAGATCTTCATTGAGGAAACCTTTCTTTTCTCATGTGCACGACCAGTCTAGGGTTCAAATACAACTTGTTTTCGTCCTTTGTTGGCCGTTGAGTATTCTAGGTTTGAGATTCAATATTCTCGAACTTTCTATGTAATTCCTTGACAAATTCACCTTTTTCCTTGCATCTTATGGACAAATTGATCAAAGGGAAAAATAATAAATCAAGAGGAGTAAGAGGATTAAATCCATAAACGGTCCAAAAGGGGAATTTGGTTGGAGTGACAGGCGATTATAAGCGAACTCGATGTGGGGTAAGGATTCTTCCCATGTCTTGAGGTTCTTTCCCAAAGCCTCGAAAAAGTTGACAAAACCGGTTTACCACCCGGTTTGGCCATCCGTTTGGGGATGACAAGTGGTTGAAAAAATAACCGTCCAAGTTTTATAATGTCATGTGACTCAAGAACTTTGTATCTCAATCGAAACAATTGTTCTTGGTAATCCATGATCGTACAATTTCCTAAAAACAAATTAGCAATATCCGACGTCATCGGTTTTAGCACCGTCTCCGCATTCACGGCCGTAAAAATGTTCATGGAGGGTCGAAATGTCTTCCGTCGATCCGCCTCGGTGGTAGTTCGTGAGTTTGCCCGATCTCGAAAAAGTAGCGTTAGATTTGTTCAAAGGATGTTTTAACAAAGTTTTGTAGGTTTGGTTATAATGAAACGAAAAGATGGATTGGAATGGAAATGAAAATGATCTCAAAACAGAACCAGAGCCAATATTAGAAAATATTGACCCAAATGTTTATAAGTTTTCAAGGTGGTCGAATGGAGAATATGAGAACCTCGAACCGTACTTAGCAAAGTAGGAACCTTGGTATGTTTGAACGCCACATACGAGTAGTGATTAGTTCGTTTCAACAAAGAAAATGGATGACACAACTAGAACCTAGGTAGCCAACAAATCTTTGAACGAAAATAGAGAAAAGTTTTCCTCACAAATTTGGAAGAATATCATTCAAAATGTCCAAAAAGTAGTCTCCAAAAGGCTTGGTTACAAGAATTTATAAGGTAAAATGAGCTAGCGAATGGTCACATAGTAAAGTGCTATTAAAGGGCTAATTATAAATCAAAGACTTTTGAAATTCTGAGTCAATAACTCCTCTCTTAACTAGCTAAATTAATGTCCTTAAAGGCTTGAAAATGACTCTTGATCTTCCTTTGGCTAGTTGAATAGACTCCAGCCACTTTAATGAAATTTACAATGCATAAATTGTCCATTAAGTAGCAAAAAAACGTTGGGGTATTGAAAAGTTGCTACCAGATTTTAAGGACATGAAATGCTCCTTTAAACTCTCTTTAATGATGTTAATGCTTCCTTTATAACACCCCTCTTTTGTAACCAAAATAACTTGAAAAGTCTCCTTTATTGAATGCGTAACAGCCTTTGTGAATTGAAAAGTCACCGCAATTAAAAACATATGTAACCTCACATTTATTCAATTATTAAACTTTAAACAAATTAATAACTGTAAATAAATGAACACACACTTATGCATCATTTATTCCAACAACTAGTTAATTAAAAGAGTATTTAATGAACTTTAACTCATGCACCAATAAATTAACCTAGTAACTAGATTAATTAAAAAGCAACTCATTAAATTAAATTCATTAAATAAACTCATTTAATTAAACTAAGATGAGTTGTATTAATGACCGCAACTCATTTATTAAACTAAGAGGCTTAAATGCAAGTATTAAAATGCAAACTAAATGCAAAGCTAAAAGAAATAAATAAAAGTTCAATTTAGTTGGAACGGTTCAAGGAGCGGAAATTGAGCTGAAATTAGTTTGCAAAATGTTGCAAGGACACTTTATTATTGGTCCCAACTCGATCTATTTCTCCAACCAAAGCCTCACCCACACTTGATTAACTAAAGGCGGTCCTTGAATTGCTTAGCTCGAGCTCCGTAATTGGTCCTTGAGGACACCATTGAGTACTTTCGAACTTGATGCACTCGTGGATCAATCATTCCCCTCTTTGAAATGACTTGTCCTCAAGTCAAAATCTATCAAAGGGGTTAAATGCACATTAAAAGTTGCACTAACATTAAATTCACCGAGCAAATCGAGTTTGTAAGAGTTTTCATTTATCGCTCAAGAATTTGGAAAGGACCGCTCTCTAGGTAATAATTTTGATTTTCGTTGAGCTGAAACGCTCCTTCATGTGAACCCAAACCCACTCTCCGGTTCGAAACCACTCACTTCGTCCCTTGTTGCATTACTACGTAAGACTCGGTTCTTGCCTCAATATTAGCTCGACCTTTTGATGTAATTCCTTGACAAAATCAACCTTTTTCTTTACATCTGCATGAACCAATGATCGAGGCAAAGGTAATAAATCTAAAGGTGTCAATGGATTGAAACCATATACAATTTCAAAAGGCGAATATTTATTAGGAATGGACGGCGGTGTAAGCAAACCGATATGTGGTAACAATCTTCCCAAGACTTCAAATTTTTACGGATGATGGCCCGTAGTAATGTAGACAATACTCTATTGATGACTTCATTTGACCATGGTCAGGGTGGGTGGTGAGAATAATAATTTGGTTCCTAATTTTCCCTACAAAGACCTCCAAAAGTGGCTCAAAATTTTGCATTACGATCCACACAATAGTGGAGGAATTCAGAAGTCCATAATGTCTGAAAAACAAATTTGCAACATGAGCCATCGGTTTTAGTAAATAAAATGAGACATTTTTGAAAAGATCACAACCACAAAGATAGAATCCTTCCGTTTTTTGGCGCGTAGTCCAAGAACAAAGTCCATGGAGATATCAACCAAGGCTTCGAGAATAGGTAATGGCATATAAACCATGGGGTTGAAACTTTGATTTAGCCTTTTTACAAGCTATACACCTCTTGCAAACTTGTTCCACATATTTGCATTCGTGCCAATAAAGTGTTCTTGAAGTGTTGCAAGCGCTTGTTGACTCCAAAAGTGTCCCATAAGTCCACTATGGGCTTAACACTAATAATGAGAGCCACAAGGAACACGAGTTTACTTTCTTTGAAAAAGCCTTCATACCTATAAAAGTTTTCAAACACACCATTCTCGACTACAAAGATCTCACCAAAATCGAATCGTTAGCATAAAGTCTTTATCAAAGCAAAACCAAAATTTTGGAGTCCAAATATGTCAAAAGAGTATACCTTCTCAAAGTGTATCACCACTATGTTATCTTTACCTTTTGTATTTTATAACATAAAAATGATTCAGAAACTCCACCCATTTTGCATGAGTTTAATTTGTCGGCCTTTGATGTCTTTAAGCTTCATGATGAGTTATAACAAACCTTTGGCATAAATAATGTTGCCATGTCTCAAAGCTCGTATGAGCGACATCTCTTTATCATATACGGGATAGTTGAGTACAGGCTCCACTAATCTTTTGCTAAAATAAGCCACAAGTCATCCTTCTTGTGTTAAACAAGCACCTATTCCAACGCCGAGGCATCACACTCAATCTCAAAAATCTTGAAAAATCGGAAGAGCAAGTAAAGAGCGTTAGTAAGAAAATTCTTAATTTTGACAAACGACTTTTCTTGCTCATCATTCCAAAAGAAAGTAGAGTTCTTCTTAATGACGTTTGTAGAGGAGCAAGAATGGTGCTGAAATTAGGAACAAATCATCGGTAGAAACTTGCTAGGCCATGAAAACTCCGGACTTGCGTAATACTAGTTGGCCTTGGCCAATCTTGAATGGCCTTGATCTTTTCTTGGTCTACTTCGAGTTCTTCCGCGCTAACCACAAAGCCTAAAAAGACAACTTTATCAAAACAAAAAGAACACTTTTTAAGGTTAGCATATAATGTTTCTTTACGTAAAACTTTTAAAATAGATTTAAGATGCCTTACATGATCTTCAATGGATTTGCTATATATCAATATGTCGTCAAAATACACAACACAAAACTTACCGATAAAAGACCTTAACACGTAATTCATTAGCCTCATAAATGTGCTAGGGGCATTGGTTAGTCCAAAAGGCATGACCAACCATTCAACAGCCCATGCTTGGTTTTAAATGCCGTTTTCCACTCATCACCTTCTCGATCCGAATCTGTGGTAGCCACTTTTTAGGTCAATTTTCGAAAATACCTTAGCTCCATGAGTTCATCAAGCATATCATCAAGGTGAGGAATTGGATGAGGTATTTGATGGTGATCTTATTTACTCCGACAATCTCGCAATTCGCCATGTTCCATCTTTTTTTCGTACTAGTAAAACAGTTGACAAAGGACTAAGACTCTCTTAATGTAACCTTTTTGCAAAGATCATTGACTTGCCGTTGCAATTCTTTAGTCTCTTCGGATTGGCTCGATAAGCGGCGGTTTGGGATAGCGCTCCGTATAAAATCTATTTGATGTTCAATTCCCGAGCGGTGGTAAACCATTTGGGACTTCCTCCGGAAAACATCTTTAAAATCCGCAAAAGACAAAAGAGAAGAAGGTAGAGTGTCGGTAATTCGTTAGTAGAAAACAAGGTTTCTTTGTACATGAGTACAAGAACGGATGATTCATTACTAACGCTTTAATATCACTAACTTTTGCAAAGACACTCATTTTTCAATTTCCTTCTCTTTTTTTCTTTTCTTTCTTGATTTTCTTTTCACTCTTTTGTTTTCTTTTTCGATTTTTTCCTCTTTTATTTTTTTACAATCTTCTTTTCTTTCTCTCATTTGTTCGATGGATGCTTTCAACTTCAATTGATCATCGAAACTTGTTTGGGAGTTAACGGTGCCAATGTAACATTCTTTCCCATAAACTTGAAAATATACCGGATTGGTATACCTGTGTAGCACTCACGGATCAAACCCGCAGACGTCCAAGGAGTAGATGGCGCATGCATTGGAACAACGCACATAACACTTCGCGAAGTACTTTCCAATGGTGAAAGAAACTAGTACTTGCTTGGTCACTTTAAGTTCTCCCTCATTGAGCCCTTGAAGTTTGTAGGGCTCGGATGCTTAGTAGTTGGCAAACAAGTTTTCAACCATCATCATTTGCTATGTTTGTACAACTACCACCGTCGATGATGACACAATAGACTTTTCCTCCAACCAAGCATCGGTATGAAATATGTTCTCTGTTGTAGCTCATTATCCATGCCTTGGAGACTAAGACTCCTTTTGACAACGGTAGTTCACCTTCCACAGGTTGTTCTAAGTCCTCCTCGGTTTGAACCGATTCGACTCCTTTTCTTCTTCATCCTCCGCTCGATTTCACCATGCACGAATCACCATAGTTCTTTGATTTGGGCCGGGTATGTGTCCCCTTCCTGACATTTGAAACATTTAACGTCACGATTACGATTGATAGAAACCTCGGTGCCTTACCTTTGTTTGTTTCGATATTAGGCTTGTTTGGTTTCGAAAG
The DNA here is from genome assembly GCF_025698485.1 of Gossypium arboreum. Classification (NCBI taxonomy): domain Eukaryota; kingdom Viridiplantae; phylum Streptophyta; class Magnoliopsida; order Malvales; family Malvaceae; genus Gossypium; species Gossypium arboreum. The sequence continues at coordinate 6,606 of NW_026440484.1, forward strand.
TGCCATAGAATCCTTTCCTTGAGATGTTGAAAAACCTCTACTTGAAATTTGGCCCCACTTGGATGTGTTAGAAGTGGAAAAACCTCGATTTGAGCCTTTACGCTAAGTTGCTTTTCTACCTTGATAGCCATATGAACCATGTCCACCACTTCAAGATAGTGTTGAAGCTTGGCGACATTTGCAATGTCTCGGTTTAATCCGGTCAAAAATCGTGCCATCGTTGCTTTAGAATCCTCTTGAACATCTGCCAATCATTGCAATTTCCATCTCCTTGTAGTAGTCTTACACTTTTGGTCCCTTGTGTAAGATTTTGAAGTTTTGGTGCAACTCCCTGGTAGTAAGAAGGGATAAATTCGCCTCGATGCCTTCATCTCGGTCCATGTAGAGATCGGTTGTTCTCCATTACGTCTCCGCTAGTAGTTAGTTGATCCCACCAAATCATGGCATAATCCGAAAATTCAATTCTCTAACTTCACCTTTTTGTTTTCGAATAGTTATGACAATCAAACACCAACTCGATCTTCTTTTCCCACTCAAGATAGGCCTCCGGATCGATCTACCTTGGAAGTGGTATAGAAAGTTTGATGTTCTTAAGATCATCATCTTCACGTCTCCGATCTCTGTGGGTTCCCTCATTGCATTCAATCTTGACCACTTTCAAGATCACTAGGATCATTTGACATCATCTTGATCTCTTCGTCTTTCCCGTTGTTGATTTGGCCTCTCCGTCTAGGTCGGACAACCGAGTTCTTTCGCGTTGCTCTCTTGCTGACTTGGAATAGACGATCTTCAAGGGATTTAATCTTCTATCTAAAAGTCTTTCCATCTCGTAATAATACTTGCATGTTCAAATGGGACGTTACAGGTTGTCGTTAGGATGATCTTCCATGTTAGGATCGATTCTTGTGACATTGAGTTTAGTAAAGAACCTCACAACAAAAACCTCACTAGTCACTCACAAGAAAATTTTATTGGCACTCACACTCGTGTTTTCGCCGAGAATAGGCTTTTATCTCCACTCTATTAGCTCCAAACTCGTGCCTTTTACCTTTCTTTACCTATCTCGTGATTTCGTAGCATTCGCCAAGGCTTAACCTTAGTCTAGGTGGTGGTTTCAAATGGGTAACAAAGGATGATGTGATTTAAAACCGGGTAGGCTTACAAGAAAGAAATTAATTCGGATATAGTGTGGCAAAAGGTCAAGGATGGAAGTGGATGAGAGGGTAAAAGTTTGGATTGAAAAATGGAGGAGTAAAACTATGTTCAAATTTTGATTTTTGTTTTTTTTCAATTTTTTGAATTTTTTCGATTTTTTTTAAACTTACTTGATGAGTCACAGACTATTCTGAGTAATTTTGAATGCTCGACTCCTTGTTTTTGTAGCTCGATACAATGATCGATCGCCTCGGGTGAGTGAGTCGTATGTGAGTTTGCCCGATCGCTCTGAAAAGTAGCATTAGATTTGTTCAAAAGGATGTTTTAACAAAGTTTTTGTAGGTTTGGTTATAATGAAACGAAAAGATGGATTGGAATGGAAATGAAAATGATCTAAATAGACACGAACCAATATTAGAAAATATTGACCCAAATGTTTATAAGTTTTCAAGGTGGTCGAATGGAGAATATGAGAACCTCAACCTACTTAGCAAAGTAGGAACCTTGGTATGTTTGAACGCCACACTACGAGTAGTGATAAGTTGATTTTCAACAAAGAAAATGGATGACACAACTAGAACACTAGGTAGCCAACAAATCTTTGAACAAAAGAGAAAAGTTTGCCTCACAAATTTGGCGAATATCATTCAAAATGTCCAAAAAGTAGTCCCCAAAAAGGCTTGGTTACAAGAATTTATAAGGCTAAAATGAGCTAATGAATGGTCACATAGTAAAGTGCTATTAAAGGGCTAATTATAAATCAAAGACTTTTGAAATTGTAGAGTCAATAACCCTCTCTTTAACTAGCTGAATTAATGTCCTTAAAGGCTTGAAAAATGACTCTTGATTTTCCCTTTGGCTAGTTGAATAGACTCCAGCCACTTTAATGAAATTTGCAATGCATAAATTGTCCATTAAGTAGCAAAAAAACGTTGGGGTATTTGAACAAGTGCTGCCAAATCTTAAAGGACATGAAATGCTCCTTTAAACTCTTTAATGATGCTTAATGCTTCCTTTATAACAGCCCCTCTTTGTAACCAAAATAACTTGAAAAGTCTCCTTTATTGAATGCGTAAAGCCTTTGTGAATTGAAAAGTCACCGCAATTAAAACATATGTAACGTCACATTTATTCAATTATTAAACTTTAAACAAATTCACAACTACGTAAATAAATGAACACACACTTATGCATCATTTATTCCAACAACTAGTTAATTAAAAGAAGTATTTAATGAACTTTAACTCATGCACCAATAAATTAACCTAGTAACTAGATTAATTAAAGAAGCAACTCATTAAATTAAATTCATTAAATAAACTTATTTAATTAAACTAAGATGAGTTGTATTAATGACCAAGAACTCATTTATTAAACTAAGAGGCTTAAATGCAAGTATTAAAATGCAAACTAAATGCAAAGCTAAAAGAAATAAATAAAAGTTCAATTTAGTTGGACAGGTTCAAGGAGCGGAAATTGAGCTGAAATTAGTTTGCAAAATGTTGCAAGGACACTTTATTAAGCTGGTCCCAACTCGATCTATTTCTCCAACCAAAGCCTCGCCCACACTTGATTAACTAAGGCCAAAACAACCTCCTTGAATTGCTTAGCTTGAGCTCGTAATTGGTCCTCGAGGCAGCACCATTGAGTCCTTGCTCGAACTTGATGCACTCAGTGGCGATCGTATCACTTGCTTATTCAAAGTATCCCATCAGGCCACCACTATGCCTCAACACAAGTAACTCTCGAATGGAGCCTTGTGGTATACACAACCTATTTTCTTTAAAAAGAAACCCTTCGACCTGAAAAATTTCTCAAAAGACCCAATTTCACAAGCAGCATATATATTTCCAAAATCCTCATCATTAGCATACAACTCTTTCATATGATAAAAACCAAGTAACTTAGAATCAAGAGTGGTCAATAAGGTATATCTCCGTGACAAGGCATCACCACTACATTTTCTTTACCTTTCTTGTATTTGATGCGAGGGAAATGATTCTAAATACTCGACCCATTTTGCATGTCGTTTGTTGAGTTTATTGACCTTTAATAAACTTAAGTTCTTCGTGATCGGAATGAATCACGAACTCCTTGATCTCGAGATAGTCGCCAAGTTTCAAGTGATCGAATCAAGGCATACATCTCTTTGTCGACCTTTGGATAATTGAGGAAGCGCCACTAATTTCTCCTCAGACGCCACCGGTCTTGTCTTGGGTCAACAGGCCCGATCCACCTTTGAAGCGTCACCTCAATTTCAAATGTTTTAGTTGAATGGACACTTTCTTCCCCTTGGTTTGTGCATGAATGCTTAGTCATAAAGAAAGGCTTCAAGTGACTTGTATGTGCACCAAGGTTGCATTCATCTCCTTGGGATGTTTATGCACTTGTATGGAACATGTATCTTCATAATTAAGCACTTTAATGGCATGTAAGTTCATAAATGGCAGCATGAACCTAGTAAATTCGTTCTCCCTTTGTGCATGCACTTAATTCAATCAATGTGTTGAATTATTGAGTTAATTCCTTCCTTGGACGTTCTTGAACCCATCCATGCATGTGTAGTAGCCTATAGGTCAATTCAAAGTGTGAACATGTTCAAGGAGCTCTATGGTCAACATAGAATTAGTTAGACTACTTCTTGGCGAATAAGTGCCTTGGAAAGTTAAGAGACAGCCACCATACATGCACTTAAGCCATTCATGCATTCTATCATCCCATGCATTTGATCCATTCACGGACTAGCCTTTAATGTCCATACATGCATTCGCACATGCATGAATTTGTAGAAACATGGCATCTAGCGTACATGCACCAACATTTAATACTTCTTCATTCATGAGTGTGGAATGCCCAAAAGAGATGTTTCTTCATCCATACATTGTACCGTCAAAGGAATGTACCTACATGAAATAAACAAGTCATTAAGATATCTCATGGACACTCATAAATTTGGCATGATGTGAACACATTAATGTCATGCATTAATTCACTATGTGAACATAATCAATTTATGTAATGACTATGGCATATTAATAACAAATATTAATATAAGAAAGTTTAATGCTTAAATAAATATGTGCAAATTTTATTTAATGCATTAAAGACAAAACCGAGTTTAAACTAAAATGAGCTAAGCTTTGGTCGTGAGCTAAAGTTGAGGAGGCTAAACTCCTGTTGAAGTTGAGCTAAGGTTTAGCTCGTGAGTGAATATGAGCTAGGAGTGAGCTCGGTTTAGCTCAGGCAAGTTGGATCGAGCTTGAATAAGCCGGATTTGAGCTGGACGGAGCTCGTGGAGCTGGAAATGAGTGGGATCACTTGCCAACATGTCAATGTTGCAGCAGACTTGTTAGATGAAGTTCGTAGGCGTGCAGATCATTCCCCCCTCTTTTAGGCGACTTGTCCTCAAGTCGAGCCGTTTGTCCATGGGAGAACTTTGACTCATGCATGGCTTTCCTCGGTCAAATGGGATGGAAGATGTCACACAAACCTAAAAATTCTTACCACCAATAAAAAAAACTCAAAGGAGTCGATTCAAATGTGTTCGATAGTTCATAAAAATTCATTCAATCGAACATATGCCAAAAATCTCAATTGGACAAAGCAAGCATACATAAATTTATCAAAGAGTTTCGTTAGACCATCGTTACAAACATGAAAACTAAGTTGGATCAAGGGATAAATTGGTTGAAAATGATGGTAGGCACTTAAACACATTATTCCTCATCCAAAACATTTTAATTTCTTTAATCGAATATAGTAACTCATTTGGTCCTTTGTCTTGCTCATACAAGGTATGCCATGGCCAAAGGTATGCTAGCTCTTCCTTTCATTTTTGAACAACATGAAGTCTCCAAATTCTAATGTAATAATCACATCATCACAATGCCAAAGGAAAAATCCATCACATCAAAGTATAAATAATTTCCAAACAACCAATCAATGGAATTTTCAACTTCAATCGAATTGAGCAAAGATATTTGAAAATTTTCGATGACTTACCTTGATTGAATATGAAGAGAAGACAATTGAGGATTGGGTTTACCTTTCTATCAAAATGAATCTCCTCTCTTTGGATAGATAACGAAGACAAACCTATTACTGATAAATTTGAATAGGTGGTGACCCCATGACATGTCTTGCTCTCGATGGGTGGAATTCGAAAAATAAGATGGTTAGTATTATCGAAAACTATGGACTTAAATGGAAAAGGAAAGTTACCATGGAAATTTGATTCAATTCCAAAACATAGGTTGGCCTTACCTTCTCGAAAATGAAACGAAAATTTTAGATGTGGCCAAACAAGGTGATTAATAAATGAATCAAAATTGAAACCCAAATCATTGAATTTCACCTTCTTATCAAAAGTTTGAACATCAAGCAAACATATTTTGATTGCAAATGATGCAAAGTGCTTAATGTTTCCATAAAATGAATTCATGTAGCAAATACCAAGCTTGAACACGAACTTGTTTAGGAATTCCAACAAGCAACATATTAGAAAAAGATATAATCAACTCACCACACAATTATATTTCATTAGTTTAAACACACATGTTGATTTGACAAAACCAAGCATACCAAAATGCAAAGGTTCATACTTCAAGAGTATTAATCGAATGCAAATCACTACATGGAAATTTCAAAAACTCAAAGATTGTTCATGAAGAACACAATTGCACATATCATGTGAAGATCTTTTAACATAGATGCCAAACAAAGAATTTTTAACGAACATGCAACTTTTCAACAGTGATTTATCACAAATCAATTGGCAGCATATTTAAACATAAAGATTTAACACATGAGTTCAAAAAGTTTCAGGGTCAAACACAGAATTTTACGTGATGGACTTTGATCAAACATGTTCAAAATTCGCGAGCAAACTAATCCAATGTTGTCAACAAATTTGCCAATGTAGTAATTGTCATAAGAAAAGTCGATATGGCACCCTTTAAAAAATTAATTAACAAGAGAAGTGAACAAGAATTATCCAAATCAAGTGACTTTGATTCGATAAACAAAGAATCCTTACCTTTCTTACCTTCGATCCAAGTGGGTGGTAGTCATTCAACTTACCTTTTGAACAACCTAAAACACCTCTCGTTTGGAAGGCAAGTAGATGGAATTGGTCGACAAACTTCTAGGAACCGAAAAGTTAATTCACAAGAAGATCGAACAGGTGGGTTAGTAGAAATAATCCTCACTTGCTCCTTGTTTTCTCACTCGATTCTTTTTCTTACGAATCACTCGTTTCTTTTGTTTCAATTTCTTTTCATCTTCTTTTCACTCTCAAATTTCTTTTCGTTCTCTTTTCAATCTCATTTTCTTTTTCATTTTTTTTTTGCTTTTCAAAGGCTTTTTCAAAGGCTTTTTCAAGTTCTCTCAAGATTTGCTCATTTTCTCTTACTTGCCTCTTGCCTCTTTTCTTTTTATTTCATTTTCTTTTTCTTCTTTTCTTTTCTTTTCTTTTCTTTTGTTTTCTCTTTACAAGAATGTACAAAAGAACGATGAGAATACAAATCTTGTTTTAAAAGATGAAGAACTATTTGCATATGATTCACAATCAAAACTTCGTGAAGAATACTCCGAGTAAGATTTCTTTGAAGATCTAGTAGGAGTATGTCTTTCTCTTCGAACGCCATCTTGGAATGAATCAAAATCGTGTCGATTCTCGCCTTCTCGAATTTCTTGATGAAAAGGACTTTCGATCAAAGTCACTTCTCGAATTCATTGATGAATATGAGTCATAGTATGAATCTCTTTGTCTCGCGAGATGAAAAGGAGTCACAATGGAACTTTTTTTGGTAGTAGTCGGGGTATATCTGTGGGTTCTTGTTGGTTTGACTTGAAGAAACTCGATCACTTTGGTCTCGTTTAGTCGCCATTCTGCATTTCTTGAACCAAGTATTGGTATTGTTGTGAACTCTTCACGTGACATGATTTTTGTTGCTAAAAAAAAATTGATCACAAAACAAAATAAAAAAATTAAGTACCTCACCACAAACCTCACAATTTTCTCGGAAAAAGAAGAAAAAAAAGGTGTCACTCCGCCGTGTTTACACTCGTTTGGCTTTTACCTCCACTCGAATGATCTCACTCGCTCTAGCCTTTTACCACTCAAGCTTACTCGTAACCTCGTATTTTGTTTCTTTTGACTTGTCTTGGTGCCTTGGGGTCGGTTTCAAGATGGTTACAAAGGTTAGAATGTCACAGTACGGTAGGCTAAAAGAAAATAGTCTTTGGTGTAGTTGGCGTTTTGGGAATGGGGTGCAAAGTTGATGACAAGAACACTTTGTCGATCGGGTCAAAATATAAACAATGTAAGAACTTGATCACTTCACTTTTTTTTTAATTTTCATTTTTTGTCTTTTTAATACTTCACAATATCACTATTACAAGAGAAGCGAAAATTACAACTTGAATTTTTTTTCAGAACTAGTTCGATCTTGATAGGAATGTTGGCGCCTCTCGATTTACAAGCTCTAATACCAAATGATGTGAACCACCTCGGGAGAGTCGAGTCTATCTTGAGTTGCCGATCGCTCTAGAAAAGTATCGTTGGTTTGTTCAAAAAGATGTTTCTAAATAAATTATCGGAAGCTATTCAAGGGGTTCAAATGAAGGGGTTAAAATATGAATATTAAGGTTCGGTTTAAAGTAAATGAAAGAATGGAAAGAAGGAACTCAAAAGCAAGCACGAACCAATATTAGAAAATATCGACCCAAATGCTTATAGGCTTTCAAGGCGAAAATGAAATGATAGAACCTCGACCACTACTTAACAAAGTAGGAACCTCGGTATATGGGTGAAGCGAAATAGGGTTGAGGCACTACTAGGTAGATAAGTCAACAAAGTCTCAAACAAAGTTTAGAGAAGAAAATTCTCACAAGATTAAATTCAATAAAAATTTTGGCAAAAAGTCCTTTACAAATGAAAGAAAACAAATATTTATAGGCACATAGATGACCATTCAAATTCGGCATCTAGGTGTTCACACAATAATAAAAACGTTCACACTAATGTATTAAAATAGTTCATAAATTCGACAGATTCATGCACTAGCTGAATGGACACTTTTTCCCCCTTGGTTTGTGCATGAATGGTTAGTCATAAAGAAAGCCTTCAAGTGACTTGTATGTGCACCAAAAGGTTGCATTCATCTTCTTGGGACGTTCATGCACTTGTATGGAACATGTATCTTCATAATTAAACACTTTAATGGCATGTAAGTTCATAAATGGCAGCATGAACCTAGTAAATTGTTCTCCCTTTGTGCATGCACTTAATTCAATCAATGTGTTGAATTATTGAGTTAATTCCTTCCTTGGACGTTCTTGAACCCATCCATGCATGTGTAGTAGCCTATAGGTCAATTCAAAGTGTGAACATGTTCAAGGAGCTCTATGGTAAACATAGAATTAGTTAGTAGCTACTTCTTGGCGAATAAGTGCCTTGGAAAGTTAAGAGACAGCCACCATACATGCACTTAAGCCATTCATGCATTCTATCATCCCATGCATTTGATCCATTCACGGACTAGCCTTTAATGTCCATACATGCATTCGACACATGCATGAATTTGTAGAAACATGGCATCTAGCCAGTACATGCACCAAATTTAATACTTCTTCATTCATGAGTGTGGAATGCCCAAAAGAGATGTTTCTTCATCCATACATTGTACCAGTCAAAGGAATGTACCTACATGAAATAAACAAGTCATTAAGATATCTCATGGACACTCATAAATTTGGCATGATGTGAACACATTAATGTCATGCATTAATTCACTATGTGAACATAATCAATTTATGTAATGACTATGGCATATTAATAACAAATATTAATATAAGACAAGTTTAATGCTTAAATAAATATGTGCAAATTTTATTTAATGCATTAAAGACAAAACCGAGTTTAAACTAAAATGAGCTAAGCTTTAGGTTGTGAGCTAAAGTTGAGCTGAGGCTAAACTCCTAAGTGAAGTTGAGCTAAGGTTTAGCTCGTGAGTGAATATGAGCTAGGAGTGAGCTCGGTTTAGCTCGAGGCAAGTTGGATCGAGCTTGAATAAGCTGGATTTGAGTGGGCCGAGCTCGTGGAGCTGGAAATGAGTGGGATCAGCTTGCCAACATGTCAATGCTCGGCTTGCAGGACTTGTTCGATGAAGTTCGGAGCGGCTCTATCAATGATATTAAATATATTGCTTTGACCAATTTGGATAGGCTTGGGCAGCTTAAATGCTCCTTGAGGGCGTAATGGACAATAGATATAGAAGCTGAATGTGAGCACCTGAATGGGATTAATTATAATCAGCCATGGCCCTTGTTATTCTGAAAAATCACCTAGAGAAACTTAAACAGCAGCTGGCCTTTAAATTCAGCTTGGAACATTGAATATTCAGCCATCTTTTGTGAATGGCCATTTGGGAACACCAACCAGCAGCCTTCAAGCATTAATCAAGTTTCATGCTCCTAGGCTATTCATGCACCAGCACTTTTTAATGCATTAATCACGTTTCATGCCCCTATGCACCAGCAGCTCTTTAATGTGCCGTCCATGCCTTGTTCACTAATTAATTCGGCTGTAGAATAAGCACATTGAATTGGCATGCTTGCTCCTTTAATGTTGAAAATAGCTGCACATTTAAACCAAAATTAATCAGCTTTGAACATATTAAATTGACAGCAAATTTAAACCACATTCATTGGACAAGAAATAAATGTGTCCTAAACTAAGACAAGTTAAATGGTGTATCTAGAACAAATTAAAACATGTTCCATTTCGATATATTAATTTGCTAGAACATATTAAAACCCAATTATTAAGCTAAACATAATTATGAGCTAAGCAAATTAACTAATTTAACTAACACATTTAAACATAATTAAAAATGTCCAGATTTTAATTTATTAAAATAACACAACCAAATTATTGAGCTGGTTTAATTAAGTTTAACTAGACTCAATTAATTTATTCCAACAACTAATAAAATGCTTAAATTAAAATAAACTAGAAAAATGAGCAAGCGAGCTCATTGAGCTAAAATCGGCTGAATTGAGCTCGTTGAAATTTAAGATCGGCTTCATTTTGAACTTGGGCCCCTCGAACTTAGGCCATGCTTGATATTGTCAAATTGTGTCGAACCATGATACGTCGGGATTCGTATCAATAGCTGAATTTATTTAGTCTTTAAAGCTATTAGTTTGTCCATTCTGGCTACTACTTGTTAGCCTATAAATAGTTTGCACATTTCATTGTAAAGGGACTTTTGCCAAAATTGTTATTGAACATTTGTTCTTGTGCGGTTGCTTCCTCTCATATCTCGTACAAGTTTGAAAGACTTATCCGGCTTGTGCTAGTGGCATCAATCGTCTTGTTTGAACTTATCACCAATCTTGGTGTGGCGTTCACCTATCCATCTATCCATACTTCACCTTAACAATATAGGAACCGGGTGACACTTCTTAGTGTTGAATCATTCTTGACGTTGAGTTTGTTTTTCCATCCCCATCTTTCAACTTTCCTTCTTGTAAACCAAGCCCATTTATCCATCACCCATCTTTGCTACACATAACCTAGACCTATTACTAAACTTACCCTTCTTGAAACCTCCCGCTTATTCTAATCCATTATTTTACTTTTATTACTAAAATCCAAGGCACGAATGACTCTCTCGAACTACGATCGGGCAACTACATGAATTCGACTCATCTACCGTGGGATCACATCAAAACCCTCGCTTGGGCCTTTACGCTTGAGTTGCTTTTTCTACCTTGATGGCCATATGAACCATGTCCACCACTTCAAAGTAGTGTTGAAGCTCTACAACATTTGCTATGTCTCGATTTAATCCGGCTAGAAATCGCGCCATTGTTGCTTGAAATCCTCTTGGACATCTGCTCGAATCATCACAATTTCCATTTCCTTGTAGCATCTTGACGCTTTTGGACCCTTGTGTAAGAGTTTGAAGTTTTGGTGCAACTCCGATGATAGTAAGAAGGATAAATCGTGCGCTAGAAGCCGCCTTCATCTCAGGTCCATGTAAAGATTGGTCGTTCTCCGTTCGTCTTCGACTAGTAGTTAGTTGATCCCACGGATCATGGCGTAAGTCGAGAATTCGATTCTTGCTAATTTCACCTTTTGTTTTCGAGTAGTTGTGACAATCAAACACCAACTCGATCTTCTTTTCCCACTCAAGATAGGCTTTGGATCGATCTACCTTGGAGCGGTGGTATTGAAAGCTTGATGTTCTTAAGATCATCATCTTCCGTCTCCGATGTTGATGTCGTGGTTCCTCCGCGATTACTTGCATTCGACTCTTGATCACTTTCAAGATCACTAGGATCATTTACATCATCATCTTGAGCTCTTTGTCTTTCCGTTGTTGGTTTGGTCTCTTGGTCTAAGTTGGACTACTTCAAGAGGTCCTTTCGTTGCTCTCGCCGACTTGGAATAGGCGATCTTGAGAGGATTTAATCTTCGGTCTAAGAGTCTTTCCATCTCTCATACGAGCTTGCATGTTCAAATCAGGGCAGTTGCGAGCAGGTTTTCGTCGGAGCGATCTTCCATGTTAGGATCAACTTCTTGTGACATTGAATTTAGTAAGAACCTCACACAAAACCTCACGATCACTCAAAAAAGAGAATTTCACTCACGCTCGTGTTTACGCCGAGAATAGGCTTTTATTTCCACTCTATTGCGTTCACAACTCTCGTACCTTTTACCTCTCTATACCTTTCTCGTGATTTAGTAAGTGCATTTGCCAAGGCTTATCCTTAGTCTAGATGATCGATTTCAAATGGGTAACAAGGGATGATGTGATTTAATACAGGGTAGGCTTACAAGAAAAAAAATTCAGGTGTAGTGTGGCGAAAAGGTCAAGGATGGAAGTGGATAAAAGAGGGTAAAAGTTTCAGGATCAAAAAATGGAGAAGAAGTAAAACAATGGTCAAATTTTTTTTTCAAGTTTTTTTTCTAATTTTTTCACTTTTTTTGAATTTTTTTCGAATTTTTTTTTAAACTTACTTGATGAGTCACAAACTATCCTGGGAGTAATTTCGAATGCTCATACTCCTCTTTTTGTTGCTCTGATACCAAATGATACGAACCGCTTCAGGGTGAGTCGAGTCGTATGAAGAATGCCCGATCGTCTACGAGTAGTAATTGACAATTTAGTTTAGTGAAGTTGGTAAGGAATGAAGTTGTTTGACAAATTAGTAGTTGGTTTAAGAATATGTATGAAAAAGGGTAAGATGTGAAAGAAGAAATTTATTTTAGTTTGAGATGGATTGAACCAAAAAGTGCAAACAAGAACCAATACCGATTTGGTAATGACCCGTCTTATAAGCCCTTTAGTTCATTTTAAGAGTGGTTAAGGTGACCTCGACCCACTTATCTAGCAAGATAGGAACCTCGGTATGTTTGACGCCACACTACGAGTAGTGATAAGTTCGATTTTCAACAAAGAAAATGGATGACACAACTAGAACACTAGGTAGCCAACAAATCTTTGAGCAAGAGAAAAAGTTTGCCTCACAAATTTGGCAGCATAACATTAACAAAATGTCCCAAAAGTTCTCTTCTCAAAAGGTGGTTACATGAATTTATAGTGACCAAAAAGAAGGCTAGCTGAATGGTCATTTTAATGAAGCTAATAATGAGCTCTAATGAGCTGAATAAATTTAGTTTTAATGCTTGATCATTTAAAAGGTTGTAACAACCCTTTTAATTCCCTTTAGACGCTTGAATGGTCATCGACCTAGAATGAGTATCTTTTGCCACATGAACAGTCCTCCTTGTGTAAATGCTGAATTTAAACAACCAAAAGTGTAAATAAATAGCCACCATTATGAAGGAAACGTTTGGAAGCTTATTGGTTTGTGAAAATAACTCCTTGTAACTCATTTGTCCATTAAATTCATTTGCTGGCCTTCAATATGATTTACTTCTTCAATTAAATGGCTTGCAAAGTCTTTCGAAGTCTCCATGATCAACCGAAAAGACACCAGCTTCATTAATTGATTAAAACAACTTCTTAATGATGTATAAAGCCTCTTTCCAAACAGCCCTCTCCTTGTAACCGAAATCTCTTCAAAAGTCACCTTATTGAATGCATAACGCCAATAATAATAATAGATGGGGCTAAAAAGTCACCGCAATCAACACATGTAACCGTCACATTTATTCATTTATTAAACTTAAAACAAATTAACAACTAACTTAAATAAATGAACTAACACTTATGCATCATTTAATCCAGCAACTAGTTTAATTAATAGAAGCATTATTAAATGAACTTTAACTCATGCATCACTAAATTATCCTAGTTCATAAAAAAACTCAATTAATTAAACTAAGATGAATTGAATTAATGACCATCAACTCATTATTAAACTAACATACTTAAATGCAATATTTAAATGCAACTAAATGCAATGCTGATAAAATAAAATAAAAATTCAATTTAGTTGGAAGGTTCAAAGAGTTGAAATCGGTTTGCAATATTTTGCAAGGAAACTTTATTAAACCTGGTCCCAACTTGTTCTATTCCTCCAACCAAAGTCTTGTCCCACAACTGAATAATTAAGGCGAAATGGCCTATTTGAATTGTTTAGCTCGAGCTCGTGTGATTGGTCCTGGGCACCGTTGGATCCTTGTTCAAATTTGAGGCACTTCGAGACGCATCAGATCATGTATGGCCACATTCAATGTGTTCATGGTTCATGATTGTTTCCATTCATGTATGGTGTGCTTGATGTGATCACGGCCCATGGTTCAGCTAGTTCGAGCGAGGATCCTATGGTGCTACCACAAGGTCCTGTACTCGAGCTCGAGCCAAGAAGTTTAAGGAGTCCATCACGCTTTTGTAGCTCAACTTTGGATTGAAACGCCATTAGGACGCTCCAGAAAGCTGATTCTAGTTCCTTGAACTCACCATGCAACTACTCGCAAGTCCAGCTCAACTCATCGAGCTCGCCACCAGCTCACTTCCAGTCCCACTCGGGTCCAGTCACTACCAGCTCATGGGTCCAAGTCCACTGGTTTTAGCTCATGAGTTGAATTCTAGCTCATGAAGACTACTTTGACTTCATTTGATGCTATTAAATTTTTATTTAATAAGTTCATTAATTAGTTAATTAATAAACCACATATTAAATTTAGTTCACATTAGTTTTATTAAATATGTCTTAAAAGTGTTTATTGATATTAATTAAATTGTCATAACCGAATTTAATGTTTACATTTGTGTTCACATTAGCTTGAATTAATTCTTCACATTTTCTTGTAGAAACTCAATGGATGTATGGAGGTTGAAGCAACATGTCTTTTGGAGGGTGCATGGACGGCTAAGGTGCATGGACACTCAAGATGCATGAATCGATGGAATGCATGAATGGCAAGGTACATTAATTCCAAAGGTTCATGAATGACCAAGAGCCATGAATGTTGTGCTACCTCTTCATCTACACAAGTGACTATTCGATCAAAGGGACATAATACATGCATGAGATGGTTGGTGAATGACTTCCTCCATGAACCTCTACATTCCGTTCACATTGTGTTCACACAACAAGTCCTTTTGGTTCACCATGTTCACACCTATGGACTCTTCAGTTATGGCATTCACACCTATTTTGGCCCTTGGAGTTACACCATTTAGTTCATGATTTTTGGCTAAAGGTTGCCACTTAATTGCTTCATTAAACAAGGGAGGCGAACCTAGCAAGTGTCCCTTGAGCTTCATTCATTCACTTGTCATTTCTTAAACATGAAGCATTCATAATTCATGTTCCATAGCAGAATCTAGTCATGCACATTAAGGATTAATTTTCTAGAATTTTCTTTTACTTAATTTGTAAGCATGAAAAGCCATTCGGCTACCTAGACTTTAGGCCTATAAATACTTGTTATTTTTTTCATGTAAAGAACTTTTGGAGAATTTTGTTAATGTTATGCTGTCGAATTTGTTAGGCAAAACTTTTTCTCAAATTTCGTTCAAAGATTCGATTGGCTTCCTAGCGTCTAGTGTGTCAACCGTTGTTCTTTGTTGAAGCCGAACTTATCACTACTCGTAGTGTGGCATTCAAACATACCGAGGTTCCTATCTTGTTAGATAGTGGGTCGAGGTTTTCATTTACCAATTCCAAACCGAACTAAAAGAGCTTATAAACAACGGGTCGATACCAAATCGGTATTGGTTCTTGTTTGCACTTTTTGTTCAACCCCATTTCTCCATTTACCAATTGTACCTAAACCGACTATTCCATTTCTTCAATTCCCCCTTACCTAATTGAACCAATTCCTTCATCCATACCTATTCGGACTCCAAACCCGAACTTTCAAATTCTTCTTACCTATTCTAATCCGAACCCAAAACCAATATCCTTCCTTCCTTCATCCGACCTTTTCAATTAAACCCAACGTAACTTCTTGTTGATGATCGGGCACACTAATACACTCGACTCTTCCGAGGCAGATCGTATCATCTGTATCGAGCTACCTAAACGAGAAGCTTAGACGTTCAAAGCGAGCGAGCATTCCGAGGTAGGTTCGAAAAAAAATTTGTATACCAAAGTTTTCTCATTTTGATTGGTTTGTTGCTGTTATTATAAAAGCAAAAATCTACGCAATGAGAAAAAAAATCGTGTACAAAAGTGCTTCTATTGTATTTAGTTTGTGATATAGTACAAAAAAAGTTATACAAGTTTTAAAAAAATTTCAAAAAATTGAAAAAAAAGTGATTTATGCAATTCAATTGTTAATTGATCGTCAAGCTTTGATTTGATATAGTTTCCGATCCATCTTCTATCCTACTCTTCCTAATACGCCACACTTTTAACCCAATTCCCTATTCTTTCATACCAAACCGAATACATCAATCACTTGTTACCCTTTTGAACCGACCACCTAGACCAAGGACTAAGCCTTAACGAATCGCTACGAAATCACGAGAAAAGGTTTAGAGAGGTAAAAGGCACGAGTTGTAAGTGCAATAGAGTGGAGGTAAAAGCCTAATTTCGAGTGTAAACACGAACGAGTGTGAGAGAAAATCTTCTTTTCCTTTCGAGATTGTGAGGTTTTGTGGTGAGGTTTATTTAACAACGTTTTAATGTCACAAGAGTCGATCACAACGTGGAAGATCGTCGACAAGACAACCCATTCGAACGTCTCCGACTTAAACATGCAAGCCTTATTACGAGAAATGGAGCGACTCCTAGATCAAGGCTCAATCCCATCGAAGACCGTTTGTTCCAAGTTGAAACGAATGGCCAACGTGAAAGAGCACCAAGGGGTTAGACCAAGACGGAGAGGCCAAATCGAATCGGGAAGATGAAGGGTCCAAGACGATGAAGCAAATGACCTTAGTGATCTTGAAAGTGAACAAGAGTCTAATGCTAGTGATCGACGAGGCAACACCGACAACGAGATCGAAGAGCGAAGATGATGATCTCAAGAACATTAAACTGCTATTCCACCATTTCAAGGTAGATCGGATCCGGAGGCCTATCTTGAGTGGGAAAAAGATAGAGTTGGTGTTCGATTGTCACAATTACTCCGAGAATAAAAAGGTGAAACTAGCAGCAATAGAGTTTTGGACTACGCCATGATTTGGTGGGAACAACTAACCACTAGTCGGAGGCGTAAGTGAACGCCCCTATCTCTACATGGATCGAAATGAAGGCGGTGATGAGGCGACGATTTTCCTGCGACTACCACCGGAGTTGCACCAAAACTCCAAAATCTCACGCAAGGGTCCAAAAGTGTCGAGGATTACTACAAAGAGATGGAAATCGCGATGATTCGAGAGGATGTCCAAGAAGATCCCGAAGCAACGATGGCGCGATTCCTGGCTAGTCTAAATCGAGATATAGCAAATGTAGTGGAATTACAACACTACATTGAAGTGGTTGATATGGTCCATATGGCCATCAAGGTGGAAAGACAACTCAAGAGAAAAGGCCCAAGTCGAGGGTTTCCACTTCTAACCCTTCAAAGTGGAGCCAAGGATCAAGTAAAGGACCCGCCAATCCTCGAGGGAAGGAGACCATGGTACCTCCAAAACCAACAAGCCCATCGCCGAAGTAAACAAAGGCAAGGCACCCAAATCGTCATACAATTGAAATCGGGATATTAAGTGTTTTAAGTGTCTCGGAAGAGGCCACATAGCAAGCCAATGCCCAAATCGAAGGACCATGGTATTGCGAGCCAATGGCGAGATCGAAGCGGAGGATGAGGAGGAGAAAGATCTGAATCGGCCAAGTTGAGGAGGACATGGAACAACCCCGATACAACCACACCTCCCGAGTTTTGCTGCCAATGAAGATCCTCTCGAATTGCCCGTAGGGACCGATCACCCGAGCTCGAGCAAAGAGATTCAAAGATGCAACAACAACCTTAGTTGATAGAGTTTGGGGTGAAACCGTTTGGACTTCTTGAAAGCTCTTGGACCAGCAAGCCAAGCAAACCATGCATACTCCTTCAAGCTCAAACCAGCTCAACTTCAACTTAACTTAGCTCAACGAGCTCGTTTCACTCATTTCATTATTGCTTTATTATGCTGGAATAAATCATTTAAGTTGCTGTTAGTTTTATTAGTTATTTGTTTTAATAATTAATTTGTCATAATCTGGACATGTTTTAATTATGTTCTAAATTAAGTACTTAATTAATTAGGACCAATTAAATATGTCTTAACTATTACAAAGATTAATTATGTCCAGCCTAATTTATGGTGCAAGTTTTATTTATGTTGTCAATTTAATGTGTCTAAAAGGGATTTAATTTGCTGAATTAAATGTTGTAGGTACATTACCCTTGACGCATAGGTGCATGGATGATTTAAAATTGGTGTGCTGATCTTTGGTGTTCCCTAAGTGACCATTCAGCCAAACCTTACAACTCTTCAAGAAGACCGATTGGTGCCCAAGACAAATTAAGGTTTCACACCCACGATTATTCCTTTCACACCAAGGGCTGTTCGGTTTTGTTTGTTCACACATGTGTGGCTGTTCAAATCGGTTTGTTCACATTCTAAGACTATTGAAGTGCTCTAGACAGCTCCTTAATCACATGAACATTCACTGAATCAAGCAGAGATTAATTCCAAATTCAAGCATTTGGCGAACCTATTGATGGCATTTCAGCTCCCAAACAATTCATTCAATTTTTCTATTGAATCAAGGCATCTAGAAGCTGCCCTTACCGTTCTCCATGCACAAGAAACTTCAAGGAAGCTTCATCAAAAATTCTGGAATTTTCGAAACCATTTAGCTACCTCAAGAGCCTATTCGCTATCCCTTGCATTCATTATAAATTGTGGCTTGTGTTACTTTGTAAAGAACTTTTGGACTTTTGTTAATGTTATGCTGCCAAATTTGTTAGGCAAAAACTTTTCTCAAATTTCGCTCAAAGATTCGATTGGCTTCCTAGCGTTCTAGTGTGTCACCGTTGCTCTTTGTCGAAACCGAACTTATCACTACTCGTAGTGTGGCGTTCAAACATACCGAGGTTTCTATCTTGTTAGATAGTGGGTCGAGGTTTTCCTTTACCAATTCCAAACCGAACTAAAAGAGCTTATAAACAACGTCGATACCAAATCAAGATTGGTTCTTGTTTGCACTTTTGTTCAACCCCATTCTCCATTTACCTAATTGAACCAATTCCTTCATCCATACCTATTCGGACTCCAAACCCGAATTTTCAAACTCTTCTTACCTATTTTAATCCGAACCCAAAACCAATACCCTTCTTTCCTTCATCCGACCTTTTCAATTAAACCTAACGTAACTTCTTGTTGACGATCGGGCACACTATACGACTGACTCTTCCAAGCGGTTCGTATCAAACCCATGGAAGGAGAACTACTTGTTGTAAAATGAAGTCTAAGTCTCCAAGGCACGGAGAATAATCTCTAACGAGAGAATATCTTCCACACTCGGTGCCAAGTCGGAGGCAAAGTCTGTAGCGTCATTATCGACGGAGGCAGCTGTACCAATGTTGATACGAGCACGCCCCGCGAACTTTATCGAGCAAGTCTATCAAGCCGAGCAATGACATGTTGGCAAGCTGATCCAAGCTCATTTCCAGCTCCACGAGCTCCGTCCAGCTTAAATTCAGCTTATTCGAGCTCAATCCATCTTGCCTGAGCTAAACCGAGCTCACTCCTAGCTCACTTT
Source organism: Gossypium arboreum (assembly GCF_025698485.1). Lineage (NCBI taxonomy): Eukaryota > Viridiplantae > Streptophyta > Magnoliopsida > Malvales > Malvaceae > Gossypium > Gossypium arboreum. The sequence goes on from NW_026440484.1 coordinate 25,941, forward strand.
CAACTCACGAGCTAAACCTTAGCTCAACTTTAGCTTAGGAGTTTAGCCTCAGCTCAACTTTAGCTCACGAGCTAAAGCTTAGCTCATTTTAGTTTAAACTCGGTTTTGTCTTTAATGCATTAAATAAAAATTTTCACATATTTATTTAAGCATTAAACTTGTCTTATATTAATATTTGTTATTAATATGCCATAGTCATTACATAAATTGATTATGTTTACATAGTGAATTAATGCATGACATTAATGTGTTCACATCATGCCGAATTTATGAGTGTCCATGAGATATCTTAATGACTTGTTTATTTCATGTAGGTACATCCCTTTGGACGGTACAATGTATGGATGAAGAAACATCTCTTTTGGGCATTCCACACTCATGAATGAAGAAGTATTAAATGCTGGTGCATGTAGGCTAGATGCAAGGTTTCTACAAATTCATGCATGTGTCAAATGCATGTATGGACATTAAAGGCTGGTCCATGAATGGATCAAATGCATGGGATGATAGAATGCATGAATGGCTTAAGTGCATGTATGGTGGCTGTCTCCTAACTTTCCAAGGCACTTATTCGGCCAAGAAGTAGCTGTTCACACTTTGAATTGACCTATATGCTACTACACATGCATGGATGGGTTTGAGAACGTCTAAAGGAAGGAATTAACTCAATAATTCAACACATTGATTGAATTAAGTGTATGCACAAAGGGGAGAACGAATTTACTAGGTTCATGCTGCCATTTATGAACCTACATGCTATTAAAGAGTTTAATTATGAGGATACATATTCCGTACAAGTGCATGAACGTCCCAAGGAGATGAATGCAACCTTTGGTGCACATACAAGTCACTTGAAGCCTTTCTTTATGATTAAGCATTCATGCACACACTTAGGGGGAAGAAAGTGTCCATTCAACTAGTTCATGAATCTGCCAAATTTATGAACTATTTTAATACATTAGTGTGAATGTTTTTATTATTGTGTGAACACCTAGATGCCGAATTTGAATGGTCATCTATGTGCCTATAAGTATTTGTTTTCTTTCAATTAATTGTAAGGAACTTTTTGCCAAAATTGTTAATGAACATTTGTTCTTGTGAGGTTGCTTCCTCTCATATCTCGTACAAGTTTCGAAAGACTTATCTGGCTTGTGCTAGTGGCGTCAATCATCTTGTTTGAACTTATCACCAATTTGGTGTGGCGTTCACCTATCCATCTATCCATCTTTTCACCTTAACAATATAGGAACCGGGGTGACACTTCTTAGTGTTGAATCATTCCTGACGTTAAGTTTGTTTTCCATTCCCATCCTTCGAATTATTTTCTTGTAACCAAATCGACCCATTTATCCATCACCCATCTTTGCTACACATAACCGAACCTATTACTAAACTTACCCTTCTTGAAACCTTCCGCTTATTCTAATCCATTATTTTACTTTTATTACTAA
>NW_026440485.1:0-7500 GCF_025698485.1 Gossypium arboreum
CGACGGATCGCACGGCCTTTGTTGCGGCGACGCATCATTCAAATTACGCCCTATCAACTTTCGATGGTAGGATAGTGGCCTACTATAGTGGTGATGACGGGTGGCGGAGAATTGGGTTCGATTCCGGAGAGGGAGCCTGAGAAACAGCTACCACATCCAAGGGAAGGCGGCAGGCGCGCACCGTACCCAATCGACACGGGGAGGTGGTGATGATAAATAACAATCACAGGGCTCTATGAGTGCAGTAATTGGAATGATTACAATCTAAATCCCTTAACGAGGATCCATTGGAGGAGGCAAAGTCACAGTGCCAGCAGCCGTGATAATTCCCAGCTCAATAAGCGTATATTTAAGTTATTGCGGTTAAAAAGCTCGTAGTTGGACTTAGGGGTGGGTCAGCCGGTCCGCCTCACGGTGAGCACCAGTCTGTCGTCCCTACTGCCGGCGATGCGCTCCTGGCCTTAATTGGCCGGGTCGTTCCTCATTGCTATTACTTTGAAGAAATTAGAGTGCTCAAAGCAGGCCTACGCTTGTATACATTAGCATGGGATAACATCATAGGATTTCGATCCTATTGTGTTGTATTCGGGATCAGGTAATGATTAACGAGGGACGGTCAGGGGCATTAGTATTTCATAGTCGGTGAAATTCTTGGATTTATGAAGGCGAACAACTGCGAAAGCATTTGCCAAGGATGTTTTCATTAATCAGAACGAAAGTTGGGGCTCGAAGACGATCAGATACCGTCCTAGTCTCAACCATAGCGATGCCGACCGAGGATCGGCGGATGTTGCTTTTAGGACTCCGCCGGCACCTTATGAGAAATCAAAGTCTTTGGGTTAGGGGAGTATGGTCGCAAGGCTGAAACTTAAAGGAATTGACGGAAGGGCACCACCAGGAGTGGAGCACTGCAGCTTAATTGACTCAACACGGGAAACTTACCAGGTCGGACATAGTAAGTTATTGCCGGTGAGAGCTCTTTCTTGATTCTATGGGTGGTGGTGCATGGCCGTTCTTAGTTGGTGGAGCGATTTATGCAGTTAATTAGTTAACGAACGAGACCTCAGCCTGCTAACTAGCTACACGGAGGTGATCCTTCGTGGCTAACTTCTTAGAGGACTATGGCCTTTTAGGCCACACGGAAGTTTGAGGCAATAGCTTGGTACATGATGCCCTTAGATGTTCTGGGCCACCGCACGCGCTTCTGATGTATTCAACGAGTCTATAGCCTTGGCCGGCGGGCCCGGGTAATCTTTGAAATTTCATCGTGATGAGGGATAGATCATTGCAATTGTTGGTCTTCAACGAGGAATTCCTAGTAAGCGCGAGTCATCAGCTTCGCGTTGACTACGATCACCGCCCTTTGTACACACCGTCGCTCCCTACCGATTGAATGGTCGGTGAAGTGTTCGGATCGCGGCGACGTGGGCGGTTCGCTGCCCGCGACGTCGCGGAAGTCCACTGAACCTTATCATTTAGAGAGGAAGGAGAAGTCGTAACAAGGTTTCCGTAGGGTGAACTGCGGAAGGATCATTGTCGAAACTGCCTAGGCAGAACGACCCGTGAACGCGTTGTATACAACATCGGAGGTGGTGCGGGTGCATCGTTACTGTCCCCACCCGCGTGTCGGGCGGCCGGTCTTGTCATCCCTTTGCCCATTGGGTGGGGTGAGATGTCGAGGATCAACTTCTTCGATGCAAAACGAACAAACCCGGCGCGAATCGCGCCAAGGAATCGAAATGAAAAAGGACACATCTCTTGTTAGCACGCGTTCGCGGTGTCGATTAGCTGATGATGATGTTGTTCTTTTGTCGCAAAATATATAGAACGACTCTCGGCAGCGGATATCTCGGCTCTCGCATCGATGAAGAACGTGGCGAAATCACGATACTTGGTGTGAATGCGAGAATCCGTGAACCATCGAGTCTTTGAACGCAGTTGCGCCCCAAGCCATTAGGCCGAGGCGCGTCTGCTGGAGTGTCACGCATCGTCGCCCCATCTAACCCGATCCCTCGGGACTCGGTTGGACAGCGGGCGGAAATTGGCCTCCGTGCGCTCACAGCCAGTGGTTGGCCTAAATTCGAGTCCTCGACGACATAATCGTCGCGACGATCGGTGGTAATTTCTGCAAAGCAAACCTCGTTCGGAGTCGTGCGCGTTCGTCGATCGAGACCATAAACCCTTTCGGCATCGCAGCGTCGCGACCCCAGGTCAAGCAGGGATTACCCGCTGAGTTTAAAAGCATATCAATAAGCGGAGGAAAAAACTTCCAGGATTCCCTAGTAACGGCGAACCAGGAAAAGCCCGGCGAGAATCAGGCGCCACCGGCATTCGGGTGGTCTGGAGAAGCGTCCTCGGCGGCGGACCGGGCCCAGTCCTGGAAAGGCGCCGGAAGAGTGAGCCCCGTCGTGCGGACCTGTCGCACCATGGTGCTGTCTACGGTCAGGTTGTTTGGAATGCAGCCCTAATCGGCGGTAAAATTCCGTCAAAGGCTAATCTGGTGTGAGAATAGATGGCGAACAAATCTGCATGAGGAAAGATGAAAAGGACTTTGAAAAGAGAGTCAAGAGTGCTTGAAATTGTCGGGAGGAAGCGGATGGGGGCCGGCGATGCGCCCGGTCGGATGTGGAACGGCGAGCCGGTCCGCCGATCGGCTCGGGGCGTGGACCGACGCGAGGTCGTGGCGGCGGCCCAAGCCGGGCCTTTGATACGCTGTGGAGACGTCGTCGCCTCGATCGTGGGATCCAGCACGCGCCGTCTCGGCGTGCTTCGGCACCTGCGTGCTCCGGGCGTCGGCTGCGGGCTCCCCATTCGGCCCGTCTTGAAACACGGACCAAGAGTCGACATGTGTGCGAGTCAGCGGGCTGGAAAACCCGTAAGGCGCAAGGAAGCTGATTGGCGGGATCCCTCACGGGTGCCGCCGACCGATGATCTTCGAGAAGGGTTCAGTGAGAGCATGCACTCCGGGACCGAAGATGGTGAACTATGCAGGCGGGGCGAAGCGGAGAAACTGGTGGAGCCCGCGGCGATCTTGACGTGCAAATCGTTAAATGCGACTTGGTATGAGGCGAAAGACTAATCGACCGTCTAGTAGTTGGTTCCTCGAGAAGTTTCCTCGGGATAGGCTGGAGCCCTTGGCGAGTTATCGAGGTAAAAGCCAATGATTAGAGGCATCAGGCATAGCCTCACCAAGCTATTCTCAAACTTTAAATGGTAGAGACGGTCTTGGTACGCCGTTGAGCCGCACCACGAATCGAGAGCTCAAGTGGGCCATTTTGGTAGCGGTAGCGTCTGGGATGAGCAGGAGCCGGGATTCTGATTGCTATTGCTAACCTAGAACCCTGGTGTTGGTGGAGTTAAGACAGCTGGGGCCGGTGGTCATGGAGGTAAAATCCGCTAAGGGTGTGTAACAACTCACTGCTTAGAATCAACTAGAAAATGGATGGGCGCTTGCGGCGACCTATACCGTGAGTGGGGCAAGAGCCGAACTCGATGAGTAGGAGGCGGTCGGTCATATAACCGGCCTTGTGAGCGAGGCGGAAGCGGGCGTCGGTGCAGATCTTGGTGGTAAGCAAATATTCAAATGAGAACTTTGAAGGCGAAGAGGAAAGGTTCCATGTGAGCGGCACTTGCACATGGGTTAGTCGATCCTAAGACAGGGAAGCCGTCCGATAACGTTCAGCGCGAGCTTCGAGGAATCGGGTTAAAATTCACGAGCCGGGACGGTAACAGCGTTAAGGGAGTCCGGAGGCGTCGGCGGGGCCTCGGGAAAGTTATCTTTTACATTTAACAGCACTGCCCACCACAGAAACAGCTCGGTAGGGTAGAATCCGGTAGCCGGGAAAACCGCGTCGCGTGGTGTCCGGTGCGCCCCGCATCCGAAAATCCGGAGGACAGTGCCGTCCGCGCCGGTCGTACTCATAACCGCATCAGGTCTCCAGGTGAACGACCTCGGTCAATGGAACAATGTGAGCAAGAAAGTCGGCAAAATGGATCCGTAACCTCGGGAAAAGGATTGGCTCACGAGGGCTGGGCACGGGGTCGATCCGTTTCCGTCATTGCTTGGTGCTTCTTTCAGCGCCATGGCGGTAGTCCCGGCGGAGACCAATTTGGGAGCAGCTCAGCCGAGGCCCAGGCGTGAGCAGTCGACTCAGCTGAAATGCGGACAGGAATCCATTTGTTTAGTTAAAACAAAGCATTGCGATGGTCCCTAACGGATGCTCCGCAATGTGATTTACCTTGATGCTCTGAATGTCAAAGTGAAGAAATTCAATGAAGCCATGCAGGGTGGTGAGAATATGACTCTCTTAAGGTAGCCAAATGCCTCGTCATCTAATTGGTAATGCCATGAATGGATTAACAATTCTTGCACATCCTGTCTACTATCGTGAAACCACTGATAGAGAGCGGGCTTGGCGAATCGTGAGGAAAGATACCTGTGAGCTTGACTCTAGTCAGAGCTTTGTGAAATGACTTGAGGAGGTGTAGGATAAATGATGGGAGCTCTCGGCGAATTGAAAGCCCACTACTTTTAACGTTATTTTACTTATTCCGTAGAATGGGAGGCGGAGCCTGACCCCTCTTTTTGGACCCAAATTGATTCGACCCGGTTGATCCGAAGCGGAGAAGACATTGTCGGTGGGGAGTTTGGTGGGAGGCACATCTGGTAAAGATACTATGGTGTCCTAAGATGAGCTCAGCGAGCAATCGTAAATGTGGAACAAAGAAGTAAAAGCTTAGTTTGATTACGATTTCGATCTGAATCTGAGCAGTGAAAGCGTGGCCTATCGATCCTTTAGACCTTGAATTTGAAGCTAGAGGTGTCGAGAAAAGTTACCAGGAGGATAAGCGGCATGGCGATAGCGTTCATAGCGACGTTGCTTTTTGATCCTTGATGTCGGCTCTTCCTATCATTGTGAAGCGAATTCACCAAGTGTTGGATTGTTCACCCACCAATAGGGAGCGTGAAATTTGGGTTTAGACCCGTCGTGAGGCGGAGTTAGTTTACCCTCACGATGGCGGCGTCGCAATAGTAATTCAACCTAGTGCAGGAGGAAGCGGTTGATTCGCACAATTGGTCATCGCTTGGTTGAAAAGCGATGGCGCGAAGCTCAAATGCTTATTTGGATTATGGTGAACGCCTCTAAGTCGGAATCCGGGCTAGAAGCGGCATACTTACGCCCGTCGCCGATTGCCGACCCATGAGTGGGGCCTTTGGCCCCAAGGGCACATGTAAATGAGTGCGGCTGACCCGTGCGGCGGACAAGTCGTGAGCGCCTCCTTGGGCGTAATTCCCACCGAGCGGCGGGTAGAATCCTTCTGAGACGACTTAAATGCTGCGACGGGGTATTGTAAGTGGCGAGTGGCCTTCTTTGCCACGATCCTTTGAGATTGAGCCCTTTAATAACCGATTAAATCCCTCCCCATCTCCTTCCAGATCCACCCTTGTTCTTTTGCGTCCGAGCCACAGGGTCCCCAAGTGGGGACTTAGTGTGAGTTAGTTAAACACTTGGCCGTCTTGCCTCCAGGAAACATGTAGCTGTAGGGGTAGTGGTGGTGTGGTCTGAGCTCCCAAGTGTTGGCGGCCGGGCACTTGTTCAATTTCTGCCGTGTACTACTGCCGTGCCATGCCATGCCATACTTCTTGTATTTGTTTTGGGCCAACAGAAAAAATTTCTAAGTTAAACACTTGGCCGTGCCGCCCCCTCGGGAAACATCGCACACGGTGGGTAGTGGTGGTCTGCAGTCTGAGCCCCTAGCTGATTGGCGGCAGAGCACTTGTTCAATTATCTCTGTGCCATCATGCCATATTTCATTCGGCTTCTTGTATTTCTTTTGGGCCAGCAGAAAAAATTTTCAATTAAAAATACTAAGTGTAAGTGGGCGTAAAAAAACTTGCCCCCATTTGAGTGTGTCACGGGGCCTCGGGCAACATCATAGCGTAGAGCCATCCAGTGGTGAGGTCATCGAACAACATCGGCACCTTGGTGCCTCGGATCCTATGAGGCGTTAGGCTGAAAAAAAGTGTCCTGTTTGGACATGAAACACAATCCTGTTTGGACACATGAATGTCAGCCAGGTAGCACATTGACCAAGATTTTTTTTTTAGCTCTTTAGGGGAAGTGATATTGGCTGACGGGGGTTATCCGAGCCTTGCCCATGCCCATCGCATGCCGGACGTCGGTGCCCCCCACCACCGGTTAGGTTCCGTGGTGCTCAGGCGATCCATCCGTGATGATCCGGCGAGCCATCCGGGATACACAAGCAGCGTGAGTCCTCCCCAATCCCAAAAGGTAGAATTCGGATACCGTTACATGTTCGGTACCCAATAATGAATGAATCGTCCCAAAGGTAGGATTAGGATACGTTGCATGTCGGGTACCCAACAATGAATGAATAGTCCTGTCCCTCCCTTTTACTGCAGAGCCCCGGCACCTTTGGCCCATGATAGCCTCGTACACTATCGGCGTGTGCCATCCAGTGGTCTTGAGGCCATCGGGTACCACCTGGCCCCTTTGATGTGTCGGACATCGGGCGGCATCGGCACCTTAGTGCATCGGATGTCTGGGAGGGTCGAGCACCAAAAGCTAATTTTGGGCCCCCGTTGGTGCAGGAGCGTCGGCACCATAAAGTGTCCTGTTTCAGACACATGAATGTCGACTGGTAGCACATTGACCAAGTTTTTTTAGCTCTTTAGGGGGGAGGTGATATTGAGGCGAACAGGGGGTTGTCGAGACTTGCTTACGCCCATTTCATGCCCGGACGTCGGTGCCCCCCCATGGCCGGTTTAGGTTCCGGCGGTGCTCGGCGATCTATCCGGCGGTGCTCGGCTCGAAACCATCCGGCGGTGCTCGGTGAGCCATCCGGAATATCAGCAAGCTACAAGTCGTCGGTCCCTCCCAGGTCCCTCCCTTTTGAATCATCCGGTCCCTCCCCTTTTGGAACAAGATCCTCACGGCACCTTGGGCCCTTGGTCGTCTTGGAACATCGGGCACCCTTAGTAACCTAGGGCGTCGATGAATGCAGGAGCATCGGCACATTCTTTGCTGGACGTCTTTGGAGCCTTGGGCGCCATCGGAAACCTAGGCCCTTGGTCGTCTCAGGGGAGCCTCAGCCACCATCGGCAACTTAGGCGCCTGTGTCGTGCGGAGACTCAGCCTACCATCAGCACCCTAGGCACCCCCAGTCATGTAGGAGCTTCGGCCACCATCGCCAACCCTAGGCCCTTGGTCGTCACGAGAGCCTATAAGGCTGTAACAGCACCTGGGCCCTTGGTGGTCGTGCAGGGAGCCTCAGGCACCATCAGCACCTTGGTGCTTGGATGTGCAGGGGGCTCAGGGCACCATCGGCACCCTAGGCCCCTGGTCGTGCAGGGATCAGCACCTTGGTGCCTTGGATGTCAGGGAGCCTCAGGGCTGGCACCTTGGTGCTTGGATGTGCAGGAGCCTCCAGGCACCATCAGCAACCTGGACGTTGGATGTGCAGGTCGAGCTCAGGGGC
>NW_026440485.1:22500-26374 GCF_025698485.1 Gossypium arboreum
GTGGGGAGTTTGGCTGGGCGTCTGTTAAAAAGATAACGCAGGTGTCTAGATGAGCTCAACGAGAAATCTCATGTGGAACAAAAGGTAAAAGCTCGTTTGATTTGATTTCCGGTGAATCACGAACCGTGAAAGCGTGGCTACTCGATCCTTTAGACCTTCGGAATTTGAAGCTAGAGGTGTCGGAAAAGTTACCACAGGATAAGCGGCTTGGCATGACCAAGCGTTCATAGCGACGTTGCTTTTGATCCTTCGATGTCGGCTCTTCCTATCATTGTGAAGCAGAATTCACCAGTGTTGGTTGTTCACCTGATAGGGAACGTGAGCTGGGTTTGAACCGTCGTGGACAGGTTAGTTTTACCCTCTTGATGGCGCGTCGCAATAGTAATTTCAACCTAGTACGAGAGGAACCGTTGATTCGCACAATTGGTCATCGCGCTTGGTTGAAAAGCCAGTGGCGCAAGCGCTACCGTGCGCTGGATTATGACTGAACCTCTAAGTCAGAATCCGGGCTAGAAGCGACACGCGCCCGTCGCCCGATGCCGACCCGCGGTAGGGGCCTTTGGCCCCAAGGGCTTCGTCGTAAGTGCGACCGCGGCGGACAAGTCGCAGCGCCTCCTTGGAGCGTAATTCCCACCGAGCGGCGGTAGAATCCTGGACGACTTAAATCTGTGACGGGGTATAAAAGTGAGTGTATTGCTGCCGATCCAGATCAGCCCTTTATCCTTTGTTGATTAATCCTCCCCATCTCCTTCCGATCCACCCTTGTTCTTTTGCGTCCGACCCTGGGGTCCCCAAGTGGGGGACTTAGTGTAGAGAGTTAGTTAAACACTTGGTCTGCTTGGAAACATGGCTGCAGGGGCCGTGGTGGTGAAGTGCGACTCCAAATGTTGGCCGAGCCTTGTTCAATTTTCTCTGTAGTGCCATGCCATACTTCTTCTGTTTTTGAGTATGAAAAAAATTTCTAAGTTAAACACTTGGCGTGTACCCCCTCAGAAACATCGCTGGGGGCCTTGATGGTGGGTAGTCTGAGCTCAAGCATTGGCCGGGCACTTGTTCAGTATCTCACCCATCATGCATATTTCATTATTCTTGTATTTATTTTGAGTAGGAAAAATTTTCAATTAAAAATACTAAGTGTAAGTGGCGTAAAAACCCCATTTTGAGGCATGTTCGGGAGACCTCGAACATCATGTAAACCATCCGTGGTGAGGTCATCGAGCAAACATTGACTTTGCTGGTGCCTCGGATCTCTTGAGGGCGTTGGGCTGAAAAAAAGTGTCCTGTTTGGACATTGAGAAACACATCCTATTTGAGACACATGAATGTCATTTGCTTTGTTGACAAGTTTTTAGCTCTTTAGGGGAGGTGATATTGAGCGGCCGAGGGGTTATCGAGGCCTTTATATGCCATCGCATGCGGACGTCGGTCCCCCACCACGGTTGGGTTCGTGGTGCTCGGCAGATCCATCCGGCGATGATCCGGCGAGCCATCCGGGATACACAAGCGGCTGTGAGTCCTCCCAATCCCAAAAGGTAGAATTAGGACAGGTTACATGTTACTGCCAATATGATAGAATGCGTCCCAAAGGTAGGATTCGGATCCGTTATGTCGGTTACCAATGAATAGATGATCTGTCCTCCTTTTTGCAACAAAGCCCGCACCTTTGGCCCATGGTAGCCTCATACCTTTGTCGGCGTGTGCCATCCGTGGTCTTGAGGGCAATTTTTCTGGCCCTTTGATGTCGGGCATCGGGCAGCATCGGCACCTTGGTGCATCGGATGTCTGAGGTCAGAGCACAAAAGCTAATTTTGGGCCCCGTTGATGCGAAGCGTCACCCACCATAAAGTGTCCTGTTTGGGACACATGAATGTCGCACAGTAGCATTGATGACCAAGTTTTTAGCTCTTTAGGGGAGGTGATATTAGAGGCGAGCAGGGGGTTGTCGAGCCTTGCCCACGCCCATTTCATGCCGGAACGTGGTGCCCCCATATCGGGTTAGGTTCAGCGGTGCTCAGCGATCCATCCGGCGGTGCTCGTGAGCCATCCGGAATATCGAAAACGAAGCTACAAGTCGTCGGTCCTCCCCAGGTCCCTCCCTTTTGAATCATCGGTCCCTCCTTTGGAACAAGATCCTCGGCACCTTGGGCCCTTGGTCGTGCCGACATCGAGCACCTGTGGCCTAGGGCGTCGATGGTGTGGGAGCATCGGCATTGCTGCTGCAGGACGTGGGAGCCTTGGACGCCATCGGCAACCTAGGACGTTGTCGTGCAGGAGCCTCGGGCCACCATCGGAACCTAGGCCCTTGGTCGTGCGAGCCTAGGGCACCATCGGAACCTGGCCCTTGGTGCAGGGGCCTCGGCCTACATCGGGCAACCTAGGCGCTTGGTCGTGCAGGAGCCTCATGCACCATCGGCAACCTAGGCCCTGGTCATGCAGAGAGCCTCGAGGCACCATCAGCACCCTAGGCCCCTGGTCGTGCAGGGCCTCGGGCACCATCAGCAACCTAGGCCCTTGGTCGTGCGAGCCTCAGGACCATCAGCACCTAGGCCCTTGGTCGTGCAGGGCCTCAGCCACCATCGGCACCTAGGCCCTTGGATGTGCAGGGCCTCAGGCACCATCAGCAGCTGGGCCCCTGGTCAGTGCAGGGCCTCAGGCACCACCGAGAACCCTAGGCCTTGATCGTGCGGAACCTCAGGCACCATCAGCAGCAGGCCTTGATCGTGCGGGAACCTCGAGGCACCATCAGCACCTTGGTGCTTGGATGTGCAGGGCCTCGAACACCATGGCAACCTCGGCCCTTGGTCGTGCAGGAGCCTCGGGCACCACCGGCACCTTGGTGCCTTGGATGTCGGAGCCTCGGCAGCATTGGCACCTTGGTGCTTGGATGTGCAGGAGCCTCGGACACCATCGGCAACCTATGACGTTGGGTGTGCGGGTGCCTCGAGCAGCGGGGCACCCTGGTGGCTCGGATGTGCGAGGCTAAAGAAAAGTGTCCCCGTTTGGACATACGAATGTTGCCTGGTAGCAGATTGACGAAGTTTTTAGCTCTTTAAGGGGTGAGATCCGCTGCCCCCGACGTAGCCCCCTCGAACCCGAGGTGGGGTGCGTCCACACCCCACGGGGTCGGATAGTCCCAATGACTCACCAACGGTGGTGGGTCAATCGCCGGCGCTAGTGGCCGGGGTGATGATTTTCCGGCCGGTCAAGCCCGTGCCCATAGAAATGTAACCAACGACTCCAAGACCGGTTCCCTATATCGGGCAAAGATCTCTTGGGGTGGCTTATGCATTGCTATGGGCTCGAGCTTAACCCATTCTCCCCGTCATGTTAAGGACGCCTTGTGCCTTCAAGTCGGCGACCCATCGGCGCCTTGGCCTTGCCAAAGCCTTGCCGCATTCGAAGCTGCCCGTGACCCGTACCAAGTCCTTTGACGGCAACGGCTCAGCTGGGGGCGTAAGTTGAGTTTGTAGGCTGGTCTTGCTCGACCAAGTCCCAATGGGATTTTGTCCCTCGTAGTTCTCGTGCCAAGCGTTTGTGGTGTGCCCTCGTTTCATTGTTCCTTCCGCTCCCCTACCAATACATTGGTTGGGTGGGTTGTTAGCCGGTGTGCGTGGGTGCTACCACTAGTACGCAATGGGCATATGAGTGGTGTTTTGGTTGTGTGTATTGGCGGGCTCCATGCTACCCGCATCGAACTGTCGAGCCACACTCCTCTTCATAACTCCTTGTTCTAATTGAACCTGGGGATGCGATCAGGATCTGTGTTGCGTACCTAAGCCAGATGGAATTATTGATGTGTTGCCGTCCCTTCTCCATCTCGTGCCCTTTGGGGTGCGTGGTGGACCCAATCGTGCCCTGTTTCCCGAGTGTGCCC
>NW_026440486.1:0-5000 GCF_025698485.1 Gossypium arboreum
CTAGGCAGTTCGATTAGTCTTCGCCCTATACCCAAGTCAGACGAGCGATTTGCGTCGATGTCGCTGCGGGCCTCCACGAGTTTCCTCGGCCGCCCCCTTCGAGGCATAGTTCACCATCTTCCGGGTCCCGGCGAATATGCTCTCCTCGAACCCTTCTCGGAAGATCAAGGTCGGTCGGCGGTGCACCGTGAGGATCCCCAATCAGCTTCCTTGCGCCTTACGGGTTTTCCAGCCGTTGACTCGCACATGTCGAGACTCCTTGGTCCGTGTTTCAAGGCGGGCGAATAGAAACCCAGCAGGCCGGCGCCCGAACGCAGTGCGAAGCGCCGCCGAGGCAGCAGCGTCTTTGAATCCACGATCGGCGGCAGCGTCTCCACAGGCGTATCAAAGGCGGGCTTGGGCGCCGCCACGACCCGCGTCGGTCCACGCCCGAGCCGATCGGCGGACCGGCTCTCGCCGTTCCACATCCGGCCAAGGCGCATCGCCGGCCCCATCCGCTTCCCTCCGACAATTTCAAGCACTCTTTGACTCTCTTTTCAAAGTCCTTTTCATCTTTCCCTCGCGGTACTTGTTAGCTATCGGTCTCTCACCGTATTTAGCCTTGGGCGGAATTTACCGCCCGATTAGGCTGCATTCCCAAACAACCCGACTTCGTGAAGCGGCGCCTCGTGGTGCGGCGAGTCCGAACGCGACAGGCTCTCACCCTCTCGGCGCCCCTTTCCGGGGACTTGGGCGGTCCGCCGTGAGGCGCTTCTCCGGACTACAATTGAGCGCGGTGGCGCCCGATTCTCAAGTGGGCTTTTCGGTTCGCTCGCCGTTACTAGGGAATCTGGTAAGTTTCTTTTCCTCCGCTTATTGATATGCTTAAACTCGGCGGGTAATCCGCTTTGACACAGGGTCGCGATCACGATGCGAAAGGGTTTAAGGGTCTCGATCGTGAACAGCGCCGCGACTCGACGAGGTTTGCTTGCGGCATTACCACCGATCGTCGCGGCGATTATGTCGTCGAGGACTCGAATTTAGGCCAACCGCTGGTTGTGGCGCACGGAGGCCAATTTCGCCAGCGGTCCAGCGAGTCGAGGATCGGGGTTAGATAGAGGCGACGATGCGTGACACCCAGGCGGGCGTGCCCTCGGCCTAATGGCTTGGGCGCAACTTGCGTTCAAAGACTTCGATGGTTCACGGGATTACGCAATTCACACCAAGTATCGCATTTCGCTCGTTCTTCATCGATCACGAGCCGAGATATCCGTTGCCGAGAGTCGTTCTATATACTGCGACAAAGAACAACATCAACTGAAGCGCGACACATGAGCGGTGCGGCGACAAGAGATGTGTCCCTTTTCATTCGATTCCTTGGCGCGATTCGCGCGGGGTTTATTCGTTTTGCATCGAAGAAGTTGATCGACATCTCACCCCCCCAATGGGCAAAGGGATGACAAGACCGGCCGCTCCGACGCGCGGGGGTGGGGGCGAACAACGATGCACCGCACCACCTCCGATGTTGTATACAACGCGTTCACGGGTCGTTACGCTGGCGGGTTTCGACAATGATCCTTCCATGAGTTCACCTACGGAAACCTTATTCGACTTCTCCTTCCTCTAAATGATAAGGTTCGGTGGACTTCTCGCGACGTCGCGGGCAGCGAACCGCCACGTCGCCGCGATCCGAACACTTCACGGACCATTCAATCGGTAGGAAGCGGCGGGCGGTGTGTACAAAGGCGGGGGCGTAGTCAGCGAGTGATGACTCGCGCTTACTAGGAATTCCTCGTTGAAGACCAACAATTGCAATGATCTATCCCCATCACGATGAAATTTCAAAGATTACGGGCACTGTCGGCCAAGGCTATAGACTCGTTGAATACATCGATTAGCGCGCGTGCGACCCAGAACATCTAAGGGCATCACGGACTGTTATTGCCTCAAACTTCCGTGGCCTAAAGGCCATAGTCCCTCTAAGAAGCTAGCCACGAAGGATCACCTCCGTGTAGCTAGTTAGCGGTGAGGTCTCGTTAGTTAGCGGAATTAACCGGACAAATCGCTCCACCAACTAAGAACGGCCATGCACCACCACCCATAGAATCAAGAAAGAGCTCTCGATCTGTCAATCCTTACTATATGCGGACTGGTAAGTTTCCCGTGTTGAGTCAAATTAAGCCGCGAGGCTCCCTCTGATGGTGCCCTTCCGTCAATTCCTTTAAGTTTCAGCCTTGCGACCATACTCCCCGGAACCCAAAGACTTTGATTTCTCATAAGGTGCGGCGGAGTCCTAAAAGCAACATCCCGCCGATCCACTGGTCGGCATCGTTTATAGTTGAGACTAGGGCGGTGTCGATCGTCTTGAGCCCCCAACTTTCGTTCTTGATTAATGAAAACATCCTTGGCAAATGCTTTCGCGGTTGTTCGTCTTTCATAAATCCAAGAATTTCACCTCGACTATGAAATCTGAATGCCCCATTGTCCTGTTAATCATTACTCCGATCCGAAGGCCAACACAATAGGATCGAAATCCTATGATGTTATCCCATGCTAATGTATACAAGCGTAGGCTGCTTTGAGCACTCTAATTTCTTCAAAGTAACAGCCTTGGGAGGAACGACCCGACCAATTAAGGCCAGGAGGCGCATCGCCGGCGATAGGGACGAGCAGACCGGTGCTCACCGTGAGGCGGACCGGCCGACCCACCCCTAAGTCCAACTACGAGCTTTTAAGCGCAACAACTTAAATATCGCTATTGGAGCTGGAATTACCGCGGCTGCTGGCACCGGACTTGCCCTCAATGGATCCTCGTTAAGGGATTTAGATTGTACTCATTCAATTACCGGACTCATAGAGCCGGTATTGTTATTTATTGTCACTACCTCCCGTGTCGGGATTGGGTAATTTGCGCGCTGCTGCCTTCCTTGGATGTGGTAGCCGTTTCTCGGGCTCCCTCTCCGGAATCGAACCTAATTCTCCGTCACCGTCACCACCATAGTAGGCCACTATCCTACCATCGAAAGTTGATAGGGCAGAAATTTGAATGATGCGTCGCCGGCACAAAGGCCGTGCGATCCGTCGAGTTATCATGAATCATCGAACAGCGGGCAAAGCCGCGTCGACCTTTATCTAATAAATGCATCCCTTCGAAGTCGGGGTTTGTTGCGTATTAGCTCTAGAATTACTACGGTTATCCGGTAGCAAATACCATCAAACAAACTATAAGCGATTTAATGAGCCATTCGCGGTTTCACGGTCTGAATTTGTTCATACTTACACATGCATGGCTTAATCTTTGAGACAAGCATATGACTCTGGCGGGATCAACCAGGTAGCATTCCTCGCGACGTCGACCTTTGCATGGCTCTCAACATGCCGCGTGAGCAACGAAGAGCCATAACGAGCACGAGCATCGTCCGTGTCAAGAGACAAAATGCATAGGCATCGAGAGACAAGGGCCTAAACCCTACTCTCAAAATATTTTCCGCATCCGAAAGCACGAACGAGCACCAGTGCACCGACGAGGCCACACCGATTTAAGGGGCACACTCGGGACACAGGGCACGATTGTGGTCCACCACGCACCCAAAGGGCACGAGATGGAGAAGGGACGGCAACACATCAATAATTCCATCGGCTTAGGTACGCAACACGGGATCCCGATCGCATCCCACAGGTTCAATTAGAACAAGGGAGTTAATGAAGAGGAGTGTGGCTCGACAGTTCGATGCGGGTAGCATGGAGCCTGCCAATACACACAACAAAACACCACTCATATGCCCATTGCGTACTAGTGGTAGCACCCACGCACACCGGCCAACAACCCACCCAACCAATGTATTGGTAGGGGCGGAAGGAACAATGAAACGAGGGCACACCACAAACGCTTGGCACGAGAACTACGAGGACAAAATCCCATTGGGACTTGGTCAAGCCAAGACCGAGCCTACAAACTCAACTTACGCCCCCGGTGAGCCGTTGCCGTCAAAGGGACTTGATGCTGGGGTCACGGGCAACTTCGAATGCAGGCAAGGCCTTGGCAAGGCCAAGGCGCCGATGGGTCGCCGACTTGGAAGGCACAAGGCGTCCTTAACATGACGGGGGAGAATGGGCAAGCCAAGCTCGAGCCCATAGCAATGCATAAGCCACCCCAAGAGATCTTTGCCCGATATAGGGAACCTGGTCTTGAAGTCGTTGGCTACATTTCTATGGGCACAGGCTTGACCGGCCGGAAAATCATCACCCGGCCACTAGCGCCGGCGATTGACCCACCACCGTTGGTGAGTCATTGCGGGACTATCCGACCCCGTGGGGCTGCGGACGCACCCACCTCGGGTTCGAGGGGGCCACGTCGGGGCAGCGGATCTCTACCCTTAAAGAGCTAAAAAACTTCGTCAATCTGCTGCGGGCAACATTCGTATATGCGAAGCGGGGACACTTTTCTTTAGCCCGCACATCCGAGCCACCGGGGTGCCCTGCTGCTCGAGGCACCCGCACATCCAACGTCCTAGGTTGCCGATGGTGTCGAGGCTCCGCACATCAAGCACCAAGGTGCCAATGCTGCTCGAGGCTCCCGCATCCAAGGCACCAAGGTGCCGATGGTGCCGAGGCTCCCGCACGACCAAGGGCCGAGGTTGCCGATGGTGTTCGAGGCTCCCGCACATCAAGCACCAAAGTGCCGATGGTGCCGAGGCTCCCGCACGACCAGGGGCCTAGGTTGCCGATGGTGCCGAGGCTCCCGCACATCAAGGGCCTAGGTGCCGATGGTGGCCGAGGCTCCCGCACGACCAAGGGCCTGGGTGCCGATGGTCCCGAGGCTCTCGCACGACCAAGGGCCTAGGTTGCCGATGGTGCCGAGGCTCCCGCACGACCAGGGGCCTAGGTTGCCGATGGTGCCGAGGCTCCGCACATCAAGCACCAAGGTGCCGATGGTGCCGAGGCTCCCCCGCGACCAAGGGCCTAGGTGCCGATGGTGCCGAGGCTCTCGCACGACCAAGGGCCTAGGTTGCCGATGGTGG
>NW_026440486.1:22500-26956 GCF_025698485.1 Gossypium arboreum
GAGCCCATAGCAATGCATAAGCCACCCCAAGAGATCTTTGCCCGATATAGGGAACCTGGTCTTGAAGTCGTTGGCTACATTTCTATGGGCACAGGCTTGACCGGCCGGAAAATCATCACCCGGCCACTAGCGCCGGCGATTGACCCACCACCGTTGGTGAGTCATTGCGGGACTATCCGACCCCGTGGGGCTGCGGACGCACCCACCTCGGGTTCGAGGGGGGCCACGTCGGGGCAGCGGATCTCTACCCTTAAAGAGCTAAAAAACTTCGTCAATCTGCTGCGGGCAACATTCGTATATGCGAAACGGGGACACTTTTCTTTAGCCCGCACATCCGAGCCACCAGGGTGCCCCTGCTGCTCGAGGCACCCGCACATCCAACGTCCTAGGTTGCCGATGGTGTCCGAGGCTCCCGCACATCCAAGCACCAAGGTGCCAATGCTGCTCGAGGCTCCCGCACGACCAGGGGCCTAGGTTGCCGATGGTGCCCGAGGCTCCCGCACGACCAAGGGCCGAGGTTGCCGATGGTGTTCGAGGCTCCCGCATCAAGCACCAAAGTGCCGATGGTGCACGAGGCTCCCGCACGACCAGGGGCCTAGGTTGCCGATGGTGCCCGAGGCTCCCGCACATCAAGGGCCTAGGTGCCGATGGTGGCCGAGGCTCCCGCACGACCAAGGGCCTGGGTGCCGATGGTCCCGAGGCTCTCGCACGACCAAGGGCCTAGGTTGCCGATGGTGCCGAGGCTCCCGCACGACCAGGGGCCTAGGTTGCCGATGGTGCCCGAGGCTCCCGCATCAAGCACCAAGGTGCCGATGGTGCCCAGGCTCCCGCACGACCAAGGGCCTAGGTGCCGATGGTGCCCGAGGCTCTCGCACGACCAAGGGCCTAGGTTGCCGATGGTGGCCGAAGCTCCTACATGACCAGGGGCCTAGGTGCCGATGGTGGCCGAGGCTCCGCACGACCAGGCGCCTAGGTTGCCGATCGTGGCCGAGGCTCCCGCACGACCAAGGGCCTAGGTTTCCGATGGCGTCAAGGCTCCAGCACGTCAAGCGACAATGTGCCGATGCTCCGTACCATCGACGTCCTAGGTTACCAAGGGTGCTGATGCTCGGCACGACCAAGGGCCCAAGGTGCTTGGGAGGATCTTGTTCCAAAGGGAGGGGCGGGATGATTCAAAGGGAGGGACACAGGGGAGGGGCCGGGACGACTTGTAACCGTTTTCGATATTAGGGATGGCTCGCCGGACACCGCCAGGATGGCTCGCCGGAACACCGCCAGGATAGATCGCCGAAGCACCGCGGGAACCTAACCGGCGATGGGGGGGCACCGACGTGCGGGCATGAAATGGGCGTGGGCGGTGCCTGGACAACCCTGTTCGCCTCAATATCACCTCCCCTAAAGAGCTAAAAAACTTGGTCAATGTGCTGCAGGCGACATTCATGTATGCAAGCAGGGGACACTTTATGGTGGTGAGGCTTACGCACCAGCAGGGGCCCAAAATTAGCTTTGGTGCTCGACCCTCCCGCATCCGATGCACCAAGGTGCCGATCTTGCCGATGCTCCGACACATCAAAGGGCGGTGGTACCCGATGGCCCCCGCCTGCAGGATAACTGCTGTTGCCGATAGTGTCTGAGGCTCTGCATGAGGCCAAAGGTCTTAGGGGCTCTCGTTGCAAAGGGAGGGGCGAGGGGCGATTCATTCATTGTTGGGTCAGGACATACAGCGGTATCCGAATCCTACCTTTGGGACGATTCATTCATTATTGGGTACCGAACATGTAGCGGTATCGAATTCTACCTTTGGGATTGGGGAGGGACTCGTTCGCCGTTTGTGTATCCGGGATGGCTCATGGGATCATCGCCGGGATGGATCGTCGAACTGCCATAGGGAACCTAACCGGTGGTGGGGAACACCGGCGTCCGGGCATCACGATGGGCATGGGCGATGCCTGGATAACCCCTGGCTGCTCAATATCACTTCCCCTAAAGAGCTAAAAAACTTGGTCAATGTGCTGCCGTTGACATTCAGTATATATGAAAGCAGGGGCGGGTTTGGATATAAAAGCGAGGACACTTTTTCATTAGCGCTCCCATGATCCGAGGCACCAAGGTGCGATGTTGCCGATGACCCTCACCGCGGGATGGCCTACGTTGCGGATGTTGCGAGGCTCCGTACGCGCTGAAATGGGGGCAAGTTTTTTTCGCCACTTACACTTAGTATTTTTAATTGAAAATTTTTTTGTTGGCCCAAAAGAAATACAAGCGAATGAAATATGGCATGATGGCACGGTAGATAATTGAACAAGTGCTCGGGCATAGCAGTTGGGGCTACTTTTCGCACCACCTGGCCCCATTGTGCGATGTTTCAGAAGGCGGCACGGCCAAGTGTTTAACAGAAATTTTTTTGTTGGCCCAAAACAAATACAAAGTATGGCATGGCATGCGCGGCGAGAACGCGGCGAGAAAATTGAACAAGTGCGGGCCGCCAACACTTGGGAGCTCGCACCGCACCACCACGGCCCCGTTGTGCCATGTTTCGGGGCGGCACGGCCAAGTGTTTAACTAACTCCTTACACTAAGTCCCCACTTGGGGACCCGAGTCGGGGCGTGCAAAGAACAAGGGTGGATCGGAAGGAGATGGGGAGGGGCGAATCAGGCGACAAAGGTGAATCTCGGTGGATCGTGGCGGCAAGGCCACTCTGCCACTACAATACCCGTCGCGTATTTAAGTCGTGCGCAAAGATTCTACCCGCCGCTCGGTGGGAATTACGCTCAAGGAGGCGCCCGCGACTTGTCGCCGCGGTCGCTGCACCTCGACACGTGCCCTTGGGGCCAAAGGCCCCTCTGCGGGTCGGCAATCGGGCGACAGGCGCGTGCGTCGCTTCTAGCGGATTCGACTTAGGCGTTCGGTCATAATCCGGCGCACGGTAACCAGCGCCGCGGCTTTTCAACCAAGCGCGATGACCAATTGTGCGAATCAGCGGTTCCTCTCGTACTAGGTTGAATTACTATTGCGGCGCGGCCATCGGTGAGGGTAAAACTAACTTTGTCTCACGACGGTCTAAACCCAGCTCACGTTCCCTATTGGTGGGTGAACAATCCAACACTTGGTGAATTACGCTTCACAATGATAGGAAGAGCCGACATCGAAGGATCAAAAAGCAGCGTCGCTATGAGCGCTTGGCGCCACAAGCGATTATCCTGTGGTAACTTTTACGACACCTCTAGCTTCAAATTCCGAAGGTCTAAAGGATCGATAGGCCACGCTTTCACGGTTCGTATTCGTCTTGGAAATCGAGAATCAAGCGAGCTTTTACCCTTTTGTTCCCACGAGATTTACTGTTCTCGTTGAGCTCATCTTAGGACACTGCGTTATCTTTTAACGGATGTGCGCCTTGACCAAACTCCCACGACAATGTCTTCCGCCGGATCGGCCGGCCGTAGCCGACCTTGGGTCCAAAAGAGGGCCGTGCCCTCTCCGATTCACGGAATAAGTAAAATAACGTTAAAAGTAGTGGTATTTCAATTTCGCGAGAGCTCCCACTTATCCTACACCTCTCAAGTCATTTCACAAAGTCGGACTAGAGTCAAGCTCAACAGGGTCTTCTTTCCCGCTGATTACGCCAAGCCCGTTCCCTTGGGCGTGGTTTATTGGATAGTGAAGCGGGGACGGTGGGAATCTCGTTAATCCATTCATCGCGTCACTAATTAGATGGCGAGGCATTTGGCTACTATAAGAGAGTCATAGTTACTCCGCCGTTTACCGCGCTTGGTTGAATTTCTTCACTTTGACATTGAGCCTTTGGCGAAATCACATTGCGTGAGCATCCGCGAGACCATCGCAATGCTTTGTTTTAATTAAGCGATCGGATTCCCCTTGTCCGTACCGATTCTGAGTCATTGTTAAATCGCGGGAAGGCCCCGAAGGCCGTTCGATCAATCCCCGGCAAACCGCGGCGACCCGCTCTCGCCGTGAGCGGCTCGGCGATGCCGCCGGCGGTAAGCGGGTTGGGGCCAGGACCCGTGCCCGACCCTCGAGCCAATCCTTTTCAGGAGTTTACGGATCCATTTGCCGACTTCCCTTGCCTACATTGTTCCATTGACGGTTGTTCACCTTGGAACTGATGCGGTTATGAAATGCGGCCGGCGCGGGCGGCACTTTCGGTCCTCCGGATTTTCAAGGGCGCAGAGGGCTGCCGGACACCATGACGTGCGGTGCTCTTCCGCCCATTGGACCCTACCTCCGGTGGCCGTTTCGAGTGGGCGGTAGTTAAGCGAAAAGATAACTCTTCCGAGGCCCCGCGGCGTCTCGGACTCCCTAACGTTGCCGTCGGCCGCGCGTCGGTTCGAAATTTTAACGATTCCCTTCGAAGCTTCATGCTGAGCAGCGCTATCGGACGAGCTTCCCGTCTCTTAGGATCGACTAACCCATGTGCAAGTCCGTTCATGGAACCTT
>NW_026440487.1:0-25086 GCF_025698485.1 Gossypium arboreum
AAAATCACCAAAAAGGAATGGTATTAAATAGTGAATAAGTTATGTGAATGAACATTGATGAGTCTACTTTCATATGGAAAACAAAACGGTCATAGGAGTTACTTGTTAAGGGATATTAAAGTTATCGTGAGACAGGGCCCGAACGGTTTCTGGGTCCCCTGTCGCGACTTTAAAATTACTATAAATTATCCAGAAAGAATTAGGAGTCATGCCTTACATGTTCAGATTCCATTTTGAGTCTAGTTTCATTAGAAACAAACGGCACCAGTATTAAAGCCCTGTACAGAGAATATTTAAGTTGGCGCGAAGGTCAGAGCAGTCGATCCCTGTAACATGGGTGACTTTAACTAATAAACTGTACCAATTGGCCAGGCCAAAAATTCTAGAAATAAATACATGGAAGGATAAATGAGTCTAAATTCAGGGAAAATTTACGGAATCAGTTTCGAGTTTTGAAACTGAGATATGATTTTTAAAGCGGATGGAGTTTTCACCTGGAAATGCCAAATTGTCGTGCTTTAATAGGACTTGGCTCGTTAACCCCTCGCGTCCGGCACGGCGATGGTCTCGGGTTTGGGGTGTTACAATTTTATTGGTATCATAGCTCGGCTTAGTCGATTCTAGGACTACCGTGATATGTTTGGGGTTTAGCTATACATGCCATATAGTGATAAATTGATAGTGTGGTGATTTGACAATGGAATTTGTGTTTGTTTATAGCAATGGATCCATCCCACCGAGCAATAGCTGATGATGTGGAGAGTGTGGCCTGCTCGCAGGGGGTGCGTGGGACTCTTAACCTATGGCCAAATCGAATGATGAGGCTAGAAGCCAAACGTGATGAATGATTGGTTCAACCAATACATTCGAACTAACATCATTCCACAACCTCCATTTCAGATAATGCAACCCCACCTACAATACCTCCGTCTGACCAAATAAGGTCAAGTAAGCCCCGGTCCAGAATTGTAAACATGGGGCCCTGAATTCAAGGCTACGGATAGCGGACGATCCGAGCAAGCTGAATTTTGGTTGGACAACACTATCCGGTGCTCGATGAGCTATCTTGTACACCGATGAGTGCTTAAAGTGTACCATCTCCTTGTCTGCGATTCCGCCTACTATTGGTGGAGTACTCGACTCATGGTGCCTAGGGAGCAAGTGACGGGAATTCTTTCAAGAGTCGAAAAAGAATATCGATCGATTCATCGACCAAAGCGAAGGAATTCCTTGATCTTAAGCAAGGCTCTATATGATTCTGACTCGACGAAAATTTGTGAGGCTTGATGCATGCGAGAATGCATTTGTCGAAGCTATTATTATAGGCCGAGGATGGGCTGAATGATGATATAAGGATGTTCGTTGGCATTCTCGAAATCTGAGTTGTAGTACTTGTTGAGCGAGCTTTAAAGAAAAGAGCTTAGAAAGGAGAAACAAAAGTTGATGTGGGGCTGGAAATTCGAAAAGGTCCTCGGGAAAGTCTCTTCAGAGCATCGAAGAGATTTGAGATGATGTGAGCTGGTCTAGAACCGGGCTTTCTAGGCGAGATCGCGGTCGACCCTGTGACCCACGAGTCACTTGATCTGATGGTGGAAATGATCGAGAGAAGGCGGTGTTTGCATTGTGGCAAATGGAATTGAGGTGTAGGTTGTGATCACTCTATTATAAGTGTGGATCGGTGACCACTTTATCAAGGTGCCGGGTTGCTTGAACAAAATGTAAGTCAAAGTGGAAACAGGTGCTACCCTTGCTCGAGGTGGCCATCCAATCAGGGCAATGCTAGTGGCGGTCGGAGAGGCGAGAGATGCTACAACAAGACCCGAGCTCGTGCTCCTACTAGGACTTATGCCATACTGCGCCGCAAGGATCTTGCCTCACGAGATGTCATTAAGGTACATTCACTCTTCCGATACAAATGTGATTGCTTTGATTGACCACTGGTTCTACTCGTTCTTATATATCTGAAATCTTAGCATCGGTAAGACTTTGCCTATTGAGTCTCTGAGTTTGTAATTAGGTGTCAAACCCTTAGGTCGTTCCGTGCTTGTCAACAAAGTGTGAAAGAGTCCCTAGTGTTCGAGGTTCTTGTTTCCGTGGGACTTGATGCTTTTGCTGATTCGATGAATTGACGTTATTCTTGGTTTGGTTGGTTGACCATGCGATCACGGTTGTAAATTGCAAGCAAGACTATCGATCTGAGTCTTGTGAATAACGAGATAATTGGTTGAGTCTCTAGGACTTAGGGGTTGCCAGGTTATGTCTCGGCAATGTTGTGGCCAAATAACAAGAAAAGTGCGGAAGCGTACCTTGCGTATGTGATGACAAAAGTGTGAAAGAAACCCGAATCATGTGCATGGTTTGTGAATACGGATGTTTTCCTGAAGAATTGCGGTTTTACCACTATTAAATAGAAATTTAGCATCAAATTGGTACAGTACCCTCCAATTTGATAGCTCAAATATCGTGTAACAACGGAATTAAAGGGTTGAAGCTCGGATTTGCAAGAATTGGTGGATAGAGGTTTTGCTCGCTTGGGTTTCTCGCCTTGAGGGTCTTGCCGGTGTTGTTTGAAAAGAAGGATAGAACCATGAGAACGTGCATCGACTATATTCGACTTGCAGCGATAAGAACAAATATCCGTTACCACGTATCGACGATTTGTTCGATCCACTGAAGGAACCCGATGTTCTCGAAAATAGATTTGAGATCGGGCTATTATCAATTCTGGATTGAGATTGGACATACCCAAGGCGCCTTGAGCGAGATATGGTCACTGAGTTCCTGGTGATGCCCGTTGGGCTTACTAATGCCCTACGGTATTTATGGATTTAATGAATTGGATCTTGGACCATATTTGGATCGGTTAAGTAGTATTGTTCATTGATGACATCTTAGTCTATTCAAGAAATGAAGACCAGACATCTTTGAATTTTGAGGTTAGTCTTTGCAAATTTTCTGGAATAACAATTATATGCTAGAAAGTTCGTGAAGTGTGAGTTACGGTTAAGAGTTAACTTCTTGGGGCATATGATATACGCGCCAATTATTAAATTAGGCCGAACAAAATTTCAATATATAGCGGGAAGCCTCAGAAATATTACCAGGAATTTGAGATTTTGTGCGGCGGTTATTACAATGATTTGTAAAGGTTTCCTGCGATATGACCGCCAATGACGAAGCTACTCCAAAAGGATGTTAAGTTGAATGGGCCGAATGTCGAAAAGTTCGATCAGCGAAAACATTTGTTGAAGCCCCGATTTAGTGCAACCAGATAAGACGGGTTTATCATTTATAGTGGCGCATCCCTACTTAGGTTGAGGTTAACGTATTGATTAAGAAAGAGGTTGTGGCCTGTCGTGTCGCGTTCATTAAAATACATGAGAAAATTATAAAATCCACTTGATCTCAAATTATTTCGCCAGTATTAAGCCTTAAAGATATGGCGACATTACTTATTAGTGAGAAGTGCCATGTGACGGATAATAAAAGTATCAAAATTTGATGACCCCAGGGCTTAAAATGTGCGAAAAAGGAAAGTGCACTAATGTGACCTAAGTGGGTAGTTTGGGACCAAGTTCTAATCTAAAAAGGGAGGATTTTTGCTTCATGCTTGGGTTGGAAGAGACCTAGAGGAGATTTGGCTAAGTTTACATCAAGATTAAGGTATGTATGAGTTGTGTTGGAGTTTCCGCATGGTTTGGTTACTAATTTGATGTGCATGTTAGCCATGGCTCAAATCCTTGTTATGCCATGGAAATGGTATTTGGCCAAAGTTGTTATGGTGATAAAGCCATTGCATGCTAAGTGTGAAGCTTGATGATGATGCATGCAATGATGGATTGTCTACTCTTGAGTAAGATTTTGAGTTTTCTTTTGTGTTTAACCATGATTGAAGTTGAATGGAGCATGATTTTCATATTAAGCCATGATGCATTCATGAACATGGTTTCATACTTCTTGCATGTTAGTTAAAATTTGTATTTTTGGATGGCTATGGACATCTTGAAATTGACCATGCTCATATTGTATATATATGTTTGCATGATGTTTTGGCTATGAAGTAAATGATGAATATATTGGTTTAAAGAAGAAGATGTGGAAGAATGCTTGTGAAATGCAAGCACAATTAACCCTAACACATATAAGTGTTGATGCTATATTATAAGTTTTGGGCCACAATGTACAAAGCATTAACTATAAAATGCATGCTGTTTTGTGAGGTATTAAAACAAAATTGACCTCAACATGTACATGAATATTGACCTTGGGTAGCCTATTGAAGGCCTTAGCTTTCCTTGATGCTCAAATAAATTGTATTGAATTGCTTGATGTAGTATAAAATGTGCATGACCATTGTGTATTCAAGCTAAAGAGGTAATATGACCATTTAAAACTCCTTGTCATATTACATAAGCAAGCAATGAAGGGTTTTAATAAATGAATTTGTTTGAATTAGCTCAAGAGCTGAAGACCTGGTTGGACAAGGGAAGGAAAAGGTGATCGAATAGCGAAAAAGCCGTTCGACAACATCCGATATAAGTCCTCAAGAAGTGACCTTACTTGAATTATGTGAGATGAAGTATGGATGTGTTATGATTATTGATTTGTGTGTATGAGAAATTGAATGATGCAGGGCTAAATCGAAGGCGAATATGTTGTGAATATATGTGCGTTTGAGCCTTAATGTGAAATGAAATATGTATGTCAATGATTATTGATGTATGTGTACATCAGAATTGAATAATATCGGGCTAAGCCGAAGACAATTATCTGGAAATTATATCCAGGTTTAGACCAGAAGGCAATTGTGCTAGTGGCTATATCGGGTTAAGACCGAAGGCATTCGTGCGAGTTATTCTATCGGGCTAAAGACGAAGAGCATTTGTGCTGCGTGATTATATCCGTTATATTAGAAGAATCTTGGGCTGGAGGTGAGTGTTGGTTGCTGTAATGAATTCAATTAATTGAAAAGCCCAAAGGATAAAATGCGTTATATGTGCATTGGAAAGTCGACATGTTTGAGCAACATTAACTCAATCAACTAATGAATTTCAGTTAGAATTGATTGATATTTTGTGAAGTATATAATGATAAAGTGTGAAGTAAGAATGTGTATTAATGATGAATGCATTTGGCTATGTGATGTATTGCTGTAATTAGAGTTGATTATATTCCTTGAGACTTACTAGCATAAAAAAATGCTTACCCGTTGCTGGCTCTCGGTTTCTAGATTTCGCTCGAAGCAATCGGTTTAGGGATCGTTGAAGTCAAGTCATCCACACTATCAAGCCTCCATTTGGTATAAATTTTTGGTTGAACTTGAAATGGCATGTATGGGACTACCCTTATTGGTTAAATATGTTGTGATGTATTATATATATGCGGTAATGCGAAAATGGCTCGAAAAGGAAGCATGAACTTAGACTAATTGTGGTTTGTATGTATATATTTGGTGTCATGATGTGGCTATGGCTTGGAAATGGGAATGTTGGTCATATGATCAGCCATTGGCATGGTTAAAATGATCATATATGAACCTATGTATGGCAAGACTAGTTGGTTCATGGAGACTACCAAATAGGTAAGACCTACCTTAAAACAGATGCTGCCAGCTGCAGTGACGTGAATGTGAAAATCACCAAAATTCATAGGAATGGAATTAAATAGTGAATAAGCTATGTAAATGAACCTTGATGAGTCTATTTTCATATGGAATAAACAGAAATGGTCATAGGAGTTACATGTTAAGAATATTAAAGCTATTGTGAGACAGGGCCAGAATGGTTTCTGGGTTCCCTGTCGCAACTTTAAAATTCACTATAAATTATCCAAAAATAATTAGGAGACATACCTTATATGTACAGATTCCATTTTGAGTCTAGTTTCATTAGAAACAAACAGTACCAACATTAAAGCCCTGTACAGAATATATTCCAAGTTATACCACGCGAGAAGTCAGAGCAGTCGATCCCTGTAACATGGGTGACTTTAACTAATAAACTTACCAATTGGCCCGACCAAAAATTATAGAAATAAATCCATGGATGTATATATGAGTCTAAATTCAGGAAAATTTACGAAACCAGTTTCAAGTTTTGAAACTCGAGATATGATTTTAAAGGCGACGACGCGATTTTCCAGCCTGACTGAAATGTCAAATGGATGGGCAAAACAAGTGAACTTGGCATTAACCTAGTGTCAAACACGGCGATGGTCTCGGTTAAAATTATTACAATTTATTAATATCGAAACCCACGGTTTAGTCGATTCTAAGACTACGTGATGTGTTTAAGTCTAGCTATACATGCCATTAAATGATGAATCGATAGTGTGGTGATTTACGACAATTTGACTTTGTGTTTGTTTATAGCAATGGATCCGATACCAACAAGCGATAGTGATGATGTGGAGAGTGTGGCGCTTGCTCCGCATGAGGGCAGTAGCCATGGATCTCAACCTATGGCCAGCAATCTAATGGCGAGGCTAGCAAGCCTTTTATAGTGTGATGAGCGAATGGTTTAATCAATACATTCGAACCAACAATTTCCACAACCTCCATTCCAAACAAATGCAACCCCTTTTCTACAATACCTCCGGTGACTGACCAAATAAGGTCAGTAAGCCCCGATCGATAGGATTAGAAAACATGGGGCCTTTGAATTTAAGGCTACGGATGATGATGATGCGAAGCGAGCTGAATTTTGGTTAGATAACACTATCAAAGATGCTTGATGAGCTATCCTGTACACCGATGAGTGCTTAAAGTGTACCATCTCCTTTTCTGGAGTCGCCTACTATTGGTGGAGTACTAAACTTACATGGTGCCTAGAGAGCAAGTGACTTGTTCTTTCAAATAGAGTTAGAAAAAGTATATCGAGATTCATGACCAAGCGGAGAAATTCTTGATCTTAAGCAGGTTCTATGTCGTTCTGCTCTGAGCGAAGTTTGTGGAACTTAGCCGTCTGTGAGAATGCATTTCGTCGGAAGCTATTATATGGCAGCTTGAGGATGGGCTGAATGATGATATAAGGATGTTTGTTGGCATTCTCGAATCTGAGAGTTCGTAGTACTTGTTGAAGCGGAGCATAAGTAGAAGAGCTTAGAAAGGAGAAACAAAAAGCTGATGTAGGGGCTGGAGAATTCGAAAGAGGTCCTGGGAAAGTCTCTTCAACAAGCATGAGAGATTTGAGATGATGCGAGCGGTCTAGATTTGGGCTTTCTAGGCGAGGGCGATCGACCCCTGTACCACGAGTCACCTCGATGCGGTGGTGGATGATGATCGAGAGAGGCGGGTGTCACATTGTGGCAAATGGCATTGGATTTGTTGGTTTGATCGCTCTACCTATAGTGTGGATGGCCAGACCACTTTATGAAGGATTGCAGAGGATGCATGAGAGCGAATGTAAGTCGAGTGCAAACCAGGGTGCTACCTTGCTCGAGGTAGGCCACCTAGAAATATGGGCAATGTCGATTGGCGGTCGAGAGGAGGATCTAGAGATGCTACCATCGGATCTGGGCTCGTGCTCCTGCTAGGACTTATGTCATGCCTTGAGGATCTCCTCTCAGATGTTATTCACCCGTTACTTTCACTCTTTTCAATACAAATGTGATTGCTTTGATTGACCAGGTTCTACTCATTCATATATATGAAACCTTAGCATCCGATGACTTTGCCCATTGAGTCTCAGGTTTATAATCGGTGTCAAACCCTTGGGTCATTCGTGCTTATCAACAAAGTGTGCAAGAAAAAGTCCCCTAGTGTTAGGGTTCTTGTTTCCGTGGACTTGATGCTTTTGCCGTTGATGAGTTCGATGTTATTCTTGGTTTGGATTGGTTGACCACACGATCGGTTGTAAATTGCAGAGCAAGACTATCGATTTGAGGTCTGTGAATAATGAAATAATTGGGTTGAGTCTCACTTAAAGGGTTGCCGGTATAATATCGGTGATGTTGGCGATATATAAGAAAAGAGTTAAAGCGTACCTTGCGTCGTGCTTTCGATGACAAGGAATCGGAGAAGAAACGAATCTGTGCGTGGTTTGTGAATACCGGATGTTTCCGAAGAATTAGGGTTTACCACTGTTAGGAAATAGAATTTGGCATCGAATTGGTACATGCCACTCAATTTCGATAGCTCCGTGTCGTATAGCACCAGGAATTAAAGGTTGAAGCTTCGATTGCAGTTGGTGGATAGAAGTTTTGTTATTTAAATTTTCGCCTTGGGGTACGCAGTGTTGTTCGTGAAGAGAGGATGGAACCATGCGGGTGCATCACTATCGTCGACAATAAAGCGGCGATAAGAACAAATATCGTTGCCACGTATTGATGACTTACGATCAACTGAAGGGAGCCTCGGTGTTCTCGAAAATAGATTTGAGATCGGGCTATTATCAATTCGGTCAGAGATTGAATGCCAAAACGCCTTGAGCGAGATATGGTCACTGGGTTCCTAGTGATGCCGTTTGGGCTCACTAATGCCCTGCGATATTATGGATTTAATGAATCGGATCTTTAGACCATATTTGGATCGATTAAGTAGTCGTCATTGATTGACATCTTGGTCTATTCAAGAAATGAGGCCAAGACATCTGAACACTATGTTGAGTGCAAATTTTGGGATAAGCAATTATATACTAAAGACGGTAAGTGTGAGTTACGGTTAAGAGGTTAGCTTCTTGGGTCATATGGTATCTGCGCCGGGTATTGAGTCGGCCGAATAATATTTCAACCATACTTAATTGGAAGCCTCAGAAATATTCTTGGGTTAGGAGCTTTTGGGGCTTCTTGGGTTATTCTGACGATTTGTAAAAGCTTCTCAACGATAATACGCCGATGTGGCTTCTCCAAAAAGATGTTAAGTTGAATGGGCGAATGCCAAAAAGTTTCGATCAACTAAAACTTATTTGTTAGAAGCCAATTCTAGTACAACGAGTCGACAAGGAGTTTGTCATCTATAAGACGCCTCTCTACTTGGGTTAGTTAGTATTAATGCAAGAAGGTCGAGTTGTGGCCTATCGTCGAGAGCAATTAAAATACATGAGAAAAATTATCAAACTCATGATCTCGAATTGGCACCATCGTATTAGCCTTAAAGATTTGGCGACATTACTTATTTGGTGAAAGGTGCCATGTATACTCGGATCACAAAAGTCTCAAATATTTGATGACCCAAAGAGACTTAATCTGCGACAAAGGCGTTGGCTCGGTATTAAAGATTATGGTGATCATTGACTATCACGGGAAAGCGAATGTGGTTGCGGATGCCTTGAGTATAAATCGTTATTCATTTCTGACGATGAATTTGCACTTGTCATCCGATCCGAAGCGATTGTGTTGGTGGCTTTGAATTAAGCCAAACCATTATTGACACCAAATTAGAAGCTGAAAATAAATGACGAGTTGGTTGCAAAGCAGGCTGCGTGTGTTCGAACAAGGACTCGGAGTTTCAAATCGGCGATAGCGATTGTTTGAGGTTCAAAGTAAATACATGTGTCCAAAATTGGAACTCATTTGATAATTACGAATGAAGCCATTGTGGCGAATACAATCCACAGAATCTGAAGATGTACAATGATTTGAAGCGTCGGTTTTGGTGGCATGGTATGAAGAGACATCTCAGACTTTGTTTGAGATGTTTAATATGTCAACAAGTGAAAGCGGAACATGGTGCCTTGAGGATTACTTGACCAATCCGATACAGTGGAAATGGGATCGAGTCACAATGGACTTTGTATCCGGTTGCCATTGTCGACCAAGTAAGAAGGATCGATTTGGGTGCGTGGTAGATCGATTGACTAAGTATTTTTGTCCCCGTCGTCGGTTTTTCAATGGACAAATTAAGCGAATTATGCGTTTCTCGGTTGTGAGATTACGGGTGCCTATTTCCATCGTGTCGGATAGAGATCAGAGATTTACCTGATTTTGGAAAAGTTGCAGAAGCTTTGGGTACCAAGTTGCATTTTTGGCCTTTCACAACCGATGGTCAATCCGAGCGGATAATTGGAATTGGGATATGTTAAGATGTTGCGTCCTCGAGTTTAGTGGTTGTTTTTGGTTGATTGAATTAAAAACAAAGTTTCAATCAAGTATTAAGATACCCTAGGGCCTTATCTTAAATTCCCAAACCCATTGTTTTTGAGCTGGTGAAAGCAAGATTTTGGGTGGTTTGATTGGGATCTGAGCAGAAAGAAAGTAATTCGTGAAATCGAATAAGCCTTGACGTCGGAAATGTTGGGATATGAAGCGTGGATATAGTTCTTGGGTGATAAAGTGTTTCTCAAAGGTATCGTTGGAAAAAATACTCGAGTTTGGGTAAGGAAGTTAGCCAGGTTCATTGGGCCATATGAGATATCGGGCAGTCGGTCCGGTGGCATATCGTTTGATTTTGCCCCGAACTCAAAAGGTTCACGATGTCTTCCCGTTTGATGCTTGACGCTAAGATCCACCATGCGTGATTAGTCCATCGAAATTGAAATTCAAGCTAATCGGTTATGAGGAAGAACGTTTATCCTATCACGAAGTGAAAGAGTTGGAAACAAGCGGGTTGCTAGTGAAAGTGTTATGGCTCAAGCCGGGATAGAAGAAGCTACTTGGGCCAGAACTCTATGAGAGGCGATATCAACCTATTTACCGTAAGCTTTTGGGGCGAAAATCTCTTAAGTGGAGAGTTGTGACACCCTAATGTGACCCTAGTGGGGTGGTTTGGGACCCGGCAAGTCTAAAAATAATTAAGTGTTATATTCCGTGCTTATTGTATTGGAATTGGTATCGTAAATATTTGTGTCTGATTTTTTTAATTTAAATTTATAAAAAGGACCCATGTGCTGGACTTGAAAATGTGATAGGTGTATTTTAAGTGGCCTAATAATGCATGAAGTGAAATAAATGGGTTGTTCAATTATCCCTTTAAGGTGGATGGTGGCCATGACAAATTATGGGCAAGGGAAACATGTTCCCAACATGTTTTACTAATGGATGATGTTAGAAATGATAAAATAAGAGTATGAAAAAAAAAAAAGTGTTCATTCTTCTCCATGGCTTGGCGAATGTCCTAAGGAAAGAAAAAAAATTTGTTCATCCTTTCTCATCTTCTTGGCGAAAATACTAAGGGAAAGGGGAGGATTTTTGCTTCATGCTTGGGTTGGAAGAGACCTAGAAAATTTGGCTAAGTTTACATCAAGATTAAGGTTGTATGAGGTTGTGTTGGGAGTTTCATGCATGGTTTGGTTACTAATTTGATGTGCATGTTAGTGGCTCAAATCCTTGTTATGCCATGGAAATGGTATTTAAATTTTATGGTGATAAAGCCATTGCATGCTAAGTGTGAAGCTTGATGATGATGCATCAATGATGGATTTCTACTCTTGAGTAAGATTTTGAGTTTTCTTTTTGTGTTTAACCATGATTGAAGTTGAATGGAGCATGATTTTCATATTGGCCATGATGCATTCATGAACATGGTTCTCTTCTTGCATGTTAGTTAAAATTTGTATTTTGGATGGCTATGGACATCTTGAAATTGACCATGCTCATATTGTATATATATGTTTGCACATGATGTTTTGGCTATGAATAAGTGATGAATATATTGGTTTAAAGAAGAAGATGTGGAAGAATGCTTGTGAAATTCAAGCACAATTAAAACCTATAAGTGTTGATGCTATATTATAAGTTTTGGGCCAATGTGCAAAGCATTAACTAGTAAAATGCATGTTGTTTTTGTGAGGTATTAATGCAAAATTGACCTCAACATGTACATGAATATTGACCTTGGATAGCCTATTGAAGGCCTTAGCTTTTCTTGATGCTCAAATAAATTGTATTGAATTGCTTGATGTAGTATAAAATGTGCATGACCATTGTGTATTCAAGCTAAAGTAAATTGACCATTTAAAACTCCTTGTCATATTGAAAGCAAGCACAATGAGGTTTTAATAAATTGAATTTGTTTGAATTAGCTCAAAAGTAAAGGGCCCAATTGGACAAGGGAAGGAAAAGGTGATCGAATAGCGAAAAACCGTTGACAACATCGTGTAAGTCCTCAAGGTGACCTTACTTGAATTATGTGAGATGAAGTATGGATGTGTATATTATTGATTTATGTGTGTATGAGAAATTGAATGATACGGGCTAAATCCGGCGAATATCTTGTGAATATATGCGTTTGAGCCTTAATGAAAATAAATATGTAAATGATTATTGATGTATGTGTACATCAGAAATTGAATAATTCGGGCTAAGCCCGAAGACAATTATGCTGGAAATTATATCGGGTTAAGACCGAAGGCAATTGTGCTAGTGGCTATATCGGGTTAAGACCGAAGGCATTGTGATTATTCTTCGGGCTGACCCGAAGGCATTTTTTGCGTGATTATATCCGGTTATATTCGAAGAATCTTGGGCTGGAGGTGAGTGTTGGTTGCTGTAATGAATTCAATTAGTACACTCGAAAAGCCCAAAGGATAAGTCGTTATATGTGCATTGGAAAGTCGACATGTTTGAGCAACATTGCTCAATCGACTAATAATTTCAGTTATTGAATTGATTGATATTTTGTGAAATTATAAATGATGAAGTGTAAGTAAGAATTTATTAATGAAATGATGCATTTGGCTATGTGAATGTATTGCTGTAATTAGAGTTGATTATATTCCTTGAGACACTAAGCATAAAAAAAATGCACCCGTTGCTTTGGCTCCGGTTTCTAGATTTAGCCAAACAATCGGTTGGGATCGTTAAGTGAAGTCATCCACCTATCAAGCCTCCATTTTGGTATAAATTTTTGGTTGAACTTGAAATGGCATGTATAGGACTACCTTGTTGGTTAAATATGTTGTGATGTATATATATGGCCTAAAATGGCTCGAAAAGGAAGCATGAACTTAGACTAATTGTGGTTTGTATGTATATATTTGGTGTCATGATGTGGCTATGGCTTGGAAATGGGAATGTTGGTCATATGATCAGCCATTGGCATGGTTAAAATGATCATATATGAACCTATGTATGGCAAGACTAGTTGGTTCATGGAGACCCAAATAGGTAAACCTACCTTAAAAACAGATGCTGCCAGCTGCAGTGACGTGAATGTGAAAAATCACCAAAATTCGTAGGAATGGAATTAAATAGTGAATAAGCTATGTAAATGAACCTTGATGAGTCTATTTTCATATGGAAGAAACAGAAATGGTCATAGGAGTTACATGTTAAGAGATATTAAAGCTATTGTGAGACAGGGCCAGAATGGTTTCTGGGTTCCCTGTCAAACTTTAAAAATTCACTATAAATTATCCAAAAGAATTAGGAGACATACCTTATATGTACAGATTCCATTTTGAGTCTAGTTTCATTAGAAACAAACGGCACCAAATTAAAGCCCTGTACAGAGATATATTCAAGTTATACCACAAAAGGTCAGAGAAGTCGATCCCAACATGGGTGACTTTAACTAATAAACTGTACCAATTGGCCCGACCAAAAATTATAGAAATAAATCCATGGATGGATATATGGTCTAAATTCAGGAAAATTTACGAAACCAGTTTCGAGTTTTGAAACTCGAATATGATTTTAAAGCGACAGTGGCGTTTTTCCAGCCTGACTGGAAATGTCAAATGGATGGGCAAAAAGTGAACTTGGCTTTAACCCCTGTGTCCGGCCGGCGATGGTCTGGGTTGGGGTGTTACAAAACGTTAGCTCAAGTTGTTAAAGATTATGAGCTTGTTGATTATCACCGGGAAAGGCTAATGTGGTTGCGGATGCCTTAAATTTAAATCATTATTAACTTTCTGGGATGAATATGCACTTATGCATTCGATCCAAATGTTGTTGGTTGAATTAAACCAAACCAATATTGATACATCAAATTGTGAAGCTCGAAAATCGAGCAGTTGGCTGCAAAGGGCTAAGTGTGTTCGAACAAGGACTGGGTTTCAAATCGATGATGACGATTGTTTGAGGTTCAAAATTATGTTCAAAGTTGAACTTATTTGATAATTGAGCGAAGCCCATTTAGCGAATGGCAATCCACGGAACGAAGATGTACCGATTTGAAGGTCGGTTTTGGTGGCATGGTATGAAGCAGACATCTCCGACTTTGTTTGAGATGTTTAATATGTCAACAAGTGAAAGCGGAACATCAAGTGCCTTGGTTACTTGAGATCCCGATCCCGGTGGAAATGGGATCAGTCACCATGGACTTTGTCCGGTGCCATTGTCCCAAGTAAGAAGGATCGTTTGGGTTGTTGTTGATGGTAAAGTGGCTCACTTTATCCCGTCGTCCGGATTTTCATTGGATAAACTATTTGAATTATCGTTTCTCAGTTGTGAGATTACGGTGGATTTAATTGTGTGGGATGAGATCAAAGATTCACCTATTTTGGAAGAAATTGTAAAACTTTGGGTACCAAGCTGCATTTTGCAGCTTTTCATCCAAACCGATGGTCAATCGGGGGGTAAGGATACTTGAGGATATGTTGAGATTTGGTCCTTGAGTTTAATGGTTCATGGGAGCGATATTTACCTTTGATTGAAAACACAACAATAGTTTTCAGTCAAGTATTAAGATGGCACCCCGAGGCTTTTGCGGTTGAAAAAATGCGCTTTTTTGGACGAACTTGGTGAAAGTAAAATTTTGGTGGACTTGATTAAAGATCTTTGAAGAAAAAAAGTAATCGTGAAAGTCTAAAAGCGGTAGTAATGAAAAAATCCCTGATTTGAAATGAAAAGACATTAGTATCGGTGGGAGATAAAGTGTTTCTTAAAGTTTTTGGAAAAATACTCGGTTTGGGGTAAGGGCAAATTGAGTAGGTTCATCGGGCCATATGAAATATCCGAACAAATCGGTCGATTCTTGATTGATTTTGCCTCGAACTTGAAAGATTCACGGCGTCTTTCATGTTTCTATGCTTGCCTTATCTGATCCATCCCCGTGATTAGTCCATCGGAGGTTGAAATTCAAGCCAATATGAGTTATGAGGAAGAAGATTGTATCCCAAACGTGAAGTGAAAGATTTAAACAAGCGGGTTCATTGGTGAAAGTGTTATCTCAAACGGGATAGAAAACTACTTAAAAGCAGAACTATAAAAGCGATACCCAACCCTATTTGGTAAGATTTTGGGGCGAAAATTTCTTAAGTGGGAAGTTGTGACCTTAAAGGACCCTAGTAATGTGGTTTGGACCACAAAACCAAGATAAAAATAATTTAATATTTATTTTTGCCTATAATGTTTAACTCATGTGACATTTTGATGCTTTGATTTAGAGTTATAAATGTGAATTTCACTAAAAGACCTAGTATAAACTTTGAAAGTATGATGGGAAATGTGAACTAATTAAAGCATGCATGCAAAACAATGGACTTGCATGTCAAATTTCCCCCCAATATAGTGGGGCCATGGCAAGTGGATGGGCAAAACATGTCATGAAACATGTTTTGTTGGTGCGATTGAAATAATAAAATAAAGAGCATGGGCAAAAAAAAAAAAACTCATCCATGCTTCCCCCTTGGCCATAAGTTGAGAGAAAGGAAAAGAAAAAATTTGGTTCATCTATTCTCATTTTCTTTGGGTGAAAATTCTAAGGGAAGGAAATTTTGCTCCATTTTTTAGTTTAGAAGAGATCTAGAAGGAGATTTGGCTATACTTGCATCAAGATTAAGGTATGTTGAGGTTGTGTCATGAGATTCATGCTTGTTTGGTTGCTAACATGTGTTTAGCCATGGTTCAAATCCTTGCTTGCCATGAAAAATGGTATTTGGCCAAGGTTGATATTGTTTAAAGCCATTGCATGCTAAATGTGAAGCTTGGATGATGCATGTAATGATGGATTGATTCTTGAAATTTCTTTTTAGTATTCTTGAGTAGGACATTAATTCTTTGTTTAACCATGAAGTTGAAGGGGTATGGTTGTGATGTATTCGGATGGTGCATTCATGAGCATGATTTATGCTTTTACTTGATTGGTAAAATTTGTGTTTGGATGGGTAGAACCCCTTGAGATTGACCTTGCACCTATATGTGTATATTGTTTGCACATGATATTTTGATTATGAAGAAAGTGATAAATATGTTTGTTTAAAGAAGAAATTTGTTGAAGAATGTTGTGAAATTTGCATGTACATTGACCTAGTACATTATAGTGTGAAAAACCTTGAAATTATTTTTGATTTTGTGTATTTATGACCATGTGTCGGTCACATAGTAATTGAGCACTTGATGTTATGTTAAAATTCTTGAGCTTAAATATATGGATGCATGTATATGTGGCCATATAATGGCGTTTTGTTCAAGGTTGAATGATAAATTATAATAAAGTGGATGATATGAGATGCGAATGTGATTTACTAGTAAACATTATTGATAGAAATATTGAATACTTCTACTTGTATTCGTTAAGCTCAAACAAAAGGGCTAAATCCGATAAAGGGAGGAAAAAGTGATCGAATAGCCGTTGAAGCCTTCGACAACATCAGGTAAGTCCTCAAGAAATGACCCTCCGAATTATGGAAATGAAATATGGATGTTAATGATTATTGATTTTGTGTAAGTATTTGAATGATACCGGGCTATCACGAACCCGAGACCATGCGGTGTGGACACGAGGGTTAAAAAGTTCACTTTTTTGCCCATCCATTGGACATTTCCAGTCAGGCTGGAAAAACTGCGTCACTTGCCAAAATCATATCTCGAGTTTCAAAACTGGAAACTGGTTTTAAATTTTCCTGAATTTAGACTCATATATCCATCCATGGATTTATTTCTAGAATTTTGGTCGGGCCAATTGGTACAGTTTATTAGTTTCACCCATGTTACA
The DNA here is from genome assembly GCF_025698485.1 of Gossypium arboreum. Taxonomy (NCBI): domain Eukaryota; kingdom Viridiplantae; phylum Streptophyta; class Magnoliopsida; order Malvales; family Malvaceae; genus Gossypium; species Gossypium arboreum. The sequence goes on from NW_026440487.1 coordinate 16,814, forward strand.
GGGATCGACTGCTCTGACCTTCGCGGGTATAACTTGAATATCTCTCCGTACAGGGCTTTAATGCTGGTTTCGTTTGTTTCTAATGAAACTAGACTCAAAATGGAATCTGTACATATAAGGTATGTCTCCTAATTATTTCTGGATAATTTATAGTAAATTTTAAATTGCGACAGGGAACCCAAAACCGTTCTGGCCCTGTCTTACAATAACTTTAATATCTCTTAACATGTAACTCCTATGACCATTTCGTTTTTCCATATAAAACAGACTCATCAATGTTCATTTACATAGCTGATTCACTATTTAATTTCCTACAAATTTTGGTGACAATTCACTTACTGCAGCTGGCAGCATCTGTTTTAAGGTGGTCTTATATTTTGTAGTCTCCATGAACCAACTAGTCTTGCCTTACATGGTCCATATGATCATTTTAACCATGCCAATGGCTGATCATGTGACCAACATTCCCATTCAATTCATAGTCACATCATGACACCATATATATATAACAAACCCAAAATAGTTTAAGTTGATACTTTATTCGAGCCATTTTAGCATGGGTACATATACATCATAACATATTTAAACCAACAAGGGTAGTCTATACATGCCATTTCAAGTTCAACAAAAATTTATCAAAATGGGGGCTTGATAGTGGGATGACTTACTTAAGATCCGAATCCGATTGCTATCGGCGAAATCTAAGGAGAGCCAAAGTAGCGGAGTAAGCATTTTATGTAGTAAGTCTCAAGGAATATAATCAACTCTAATTACGCAATACATTCACATAGTTAAATGCATCATTTCATTAATGCACATTCAATAATCTACTTACTTCACCATCCCAACTCTTATGTTCATACAAAATAACGGCTTCATTAAGGGATCTCGTTCCATCATAGGGCGGATATTCCCGCTCTTACTCCTAGAAAGCACACCCCCTTGTCATTGGGAAATTTCACAAGTGCATTAGCTGAAATTTTCCAGCAAGCTTATTTTTCAAATCACATACCTTGGAGTTTAAGGATGTGCTACTCGATCAATCGCCGGGCATGCGGTTAGGTAACCCGCAAAGGCCTCCGGGGACTTAACGGATATCACGATTTGCACAAATGCCTTGGTCTTAGCCGGATAGAATGACTTCATACGAATGCCTTGGTCTTAGCGGGATTAGCCACTACACAATTGCCTTGGTCTTAACGGTTATAATTTCCACATAATTGTCTTGGAACTTAGCGGATATCATTCAATTTCTCATGCACAATACATCAATAATCATTGGACATACATATTTATTTTGTTACTGGCTCAAACACAATTATAATCACTAACATAATCCCGGGACTTAGCGGGTATCATTGAATACTCATACACAAAATCAATAATCAATACATCCATATTTCATTCCACATAATTCAAGTAAGGTCACTTCTTGAGGACTTACCTCGGATGTTGTCGAGCGGCTTTTCTATTGATTACTTTTCCTTCCCCTTTCCAATTGGGCCCTCTTAGCTCTTGAGCTAATTCAAACAAATTCAATTTATCAAAACCTCATTGTTGCTTTGGCGAATATGACAAGAATTTAAATGGTCATTGGCCACCCTTTAGCTTGAATACACAATGGTCATGCACATTTTATACTACATCAAGCAATTCAATACAATTTATTGAGCATCAAGGAAAAGCTAAGGCCTTCAATAGGCTACCCAAGGCGAATATACTTGTCCATGTTGGGAATTATGCAAATACCACACAAAACAGCATGCAACTAGTTAACTTTGTATATTGTAGCTCAAAACACAAATAGCATCAAGCACCTATGTGTGAGGGAATTTTACAATTTCACAATTATTCTTCAACATCTTCTTCTTTAAACAAACTTATTCATCACTTCCTTCATAAAAAACATCATGTGCAAACAATATATACATATATGAGCATGGCAATTTCAAGGTGTCCATAGCCATCAAAACACAAATTTTAACTAACATGCAAAAGCATGAACCATGCTCATAATGCATCATGGCGAATATGACAATCATGCTCCTTTTCAACTTCAATCATGATAAAACAAAAAAAGCTCAAAATCTTACTCAAAGTAGACAATCCATCATTGCATGCATCATCATAACTTCACTTAGCACAATGGCTTTATCCCATAACAACTTTGGCCAAATACCATTTCCATGGCTTAACAAAGATTTGAGCCATGGCTAACATCACATCAAGTTAGCAACAAAACATGCATGAAACTCTAACACAACCTCATACATACCTTAATCTTGATGCAAACTTAGCCAAATCTCCTTCTAGATCTCTTCCAAACCAAGCATGAAGCAAAAATCCTCCTTCTTCCTTAGTTTTGGCTCAAAGAAAGGATGAACAAAATTTTTTCTTTCCTTCTCCAACTCCGGCAATGGGGATTACCACACTCCCACATTTTTTCATTTTTTATCACCCTACCTTTGTTTATTATTTCACCCTAATCCAACAAAACATGTTTCATGACATGTTTGATCCTCCTTGTCATGGACCACCTATAAAGAAATTTGACATACAAGTCCATTATTTTCATCATGCTTTAATTAGTCATCCACATTTCCCTATCATACTTTCAAAGTTCATTACTAAGTCCTTTCTTGTGGAATTCACCCTTTAACACTAAATCAATCATCATAAAATGTCATACATGAGCACACATATTATAGGCATCAAAATAAATTTTAATTATTTTTGCCTGGTTTTAGTCCGAGACCACCCGCTAAGGTCAATTTTGGGCACAACTCTCCCCACTTGAAATTTTATCCCAAAAATCTTAGGTAAATAGGTTTGGATATCGCTCTTTCATAGAGTTCTGGTCTCCCAAGTAGCTTCTTCTATCCGTGCTTGAGCCATCACTTTTACTAGCAACCTTGTTTCCAACTCTTTCACTTCCTGATAGGATCGAATGGTTCTTCCTCATAACTCATATTAGCTTGAATTTCAATTTGATGGACTAATCACGTGCGATGGATCGGATCTATAGCGTCAAAGCACGAAACATGAAGACATTGGAACCTTTTGAGTTGGGGCAAAATCAAGCGATATGCCCTTTGGATGCTTCGGATATCTCATTGCCCATGAACCTCGGGCTCAACTTCCCTTCTGAATAGTATCTTTTTCCAAGGGAACCGGAAACCTTTATCACCCACGATACCGATATCCTTATGCTTGGTCCCGACCTAACGATGGGGCTATCTTGGACTTTCACGGATTACTTTTTACATTGCATCCTAATCAAATCCACCAAAATCTTGCTTTCAAAGCTCGGTCCAAAAAATGGTGTCGGCATTTCGACCGTACAAGGCCTTGGGTGCCATCTTAATACTTGATTGAAAATTTGTTATGGCGAATTCAATCAACGGCAAATACGTTCCATAAACCCTAAACTCGAGGGGCAACATCTTAACATATCCTCAATATCGAATTATCCCGGATTGACCATCGGTTTGGGGGGGGGTAAAAAGCCCCCTTTTAAAACAAAACGGAAAACCCGATGAAATAGGCACCCTGTAATCTCCTCGAAACGTACAATTACTAATTTGTCAATTGAAAAATCCGTATTCCGGGGACAAAGTGGGCCGACAGTAATCACTACCCACCCAGCATCCTTCTTACTTCGACAATGGCGGTCGGATACAAAGTCCATTGTGACTCGATCCCATTTCCACTGGGTATCGTGATTGGTTGAAGTAATCCCGAAGGCCGATGTTCCCCTTTCACTTTTGACATATTAAACATCTAAACAAATGAGATGTCTCGCTTATACCATGCCACCAAAGGGCGTTTCAAATCATTGTACATCTTATACTCCGGGTGGATTGCCATTCGGCTACAATGGGCTTCATTGATTTCGAAATGAGTTTGAATTCTTTGGAACCGGGCGACTTTTGAACCTCAAACAATGTCATCATCGATTTGAAACTACGAATCCTTGTTTGGAACACCGGCCGTTTTGCGCCAACTTCGTTCGACTTTACGAGCTTCCAATTTGATGTATCAATAGTGGTTTGGCTTTCAATTCAGCTACTAAACCTTCGGATCCAGACAAGTGCCCATGCTAAAGGGAATAATGATTTCGACTCAAGGCATCCAAACCACATTCCCTTTCGGGTGATAGTCAATGACCCTCGTAATCCTTTAACTTCGAGCCCGTCTTTTCATGATTTAAGTCTTTTGGATCATCAAATATTTGAGACTTTTGTGATCAAATAACACCTTTCCCAAATAATTTCACCAAATCTTTAAAGCGAATCGATGGCGGAATTCGAGATCATGAGTGGATAATTTTTCTCATGTGGCTTTAATTGCCTCGGCAAACAACTCGACCTTCTTCTGTCCCTCCCAAGTAGAAAGGGCGTCCTATAGATGACAAGCTCTTTGGGTCGGGTTTAAATTGGGGCCATCAAATAAGTTTTCGATTGATCGAAACTTTTTGGCATTTCTCTCCATTGAACTTAACATCCTTTTGGGTAACCGTCATGGGTGGCTATCGTTGAACCTTTACAAATTCGGTATTTAAGAAGCCCAAAAACTCGAACCTTAATATTTCGGAGCCCAATTAAATGGCTGAAATTTTATTAATTGCTCGAATACCCGTCGATACCACATGACCCAAGCTAACCCTCTTAACGGAACCCACTTTTGAACTTAGCATATAATTCTTATCGTAAAATTTGCGGCACTAACGGTGTTAAAATTTGGGTCTCATTTCTTGAATAGACCAAGATGTCATCAATGAACGACCTGGTCGATCCAAATATGGTCTAAAGATCCAATTCATTAAATCCATAAATACGACATTAGTAGAGCGGCATCACTAAGAACTCATAGTGACCATATCGTTCAGGTCTTGGGTCGTCCAGAATTCGGTTAAATATAATAGGATCTCAAATCTATTTTAGAAAACGAGGCTCCCTTTAGTTGATCGAACAAGTCATCGATCGTGGCAGCGGATATTTGTTCTTTATTATCGCTTTATTTGGGCGAAATCGATGCCGGGCCCTGGTTCCATCCTTCTTTTTCACGAACAACATAGCCCCCCAAAAACTTCGGGCGACAAACCTCATACCAATTCTTAAAGCTTCCCTCCTTTAATTAATTGGTGCCATACGATCTGACTATCGAAATTGAGTGGTCGGTACCAATTCGATGCCAAATTCTATTTCGACTGGTAAACGGCAATTCTTGGGAAAACATCGGTATTAAAACCCGAGCGAAAGGGTTTCTTTTGATTCCTTGTCATCGAAACACGTCCAAATGCAACGCCCTTTTCTTACATATTTTGGGAAACATTGCGATAGGTCACCCCTTTAATCCGTGAGCTTGAATTATCTCGTTATTGCCCAAATCGATAGTCTTGCTTTTACAATTTGAGCGCCGGCATGGTCCCCATTCAAACCAAGAATAACATTGAATTATCGAGCGGCAAAACATCAAGTCCGCGGAAAAAGAACCTCGGACACTAAGGGACTTTTCTTGCACTTTGTTGACAAGCGTAATAAAGGGTTTGACACAATTACAAACTGTGAACTCAATAGGCAAAGTTTCTTTGGATGCTGGTTTCCAATATAAGATTGAGTAGAACGGGGTCAATCAAAGCAATCACATTAGTATTGAAAGAGTAAAACCGGTAATGACATCGGAAGGCGGCATCCTCGGCGTCGGGTAAGTCCTCGCGAAACAAGCCTCGTCGATGGTAGCATCTCTAATCCCTCGACCGACATTGCCCATATTTCTGGGTGGCCTACCTCGGCGTGTAGCACCGGTTTCCCTCGCTCTTACCAAGCATCCTGGGAATCCTTCCAAAGTGGTGGGATCCCACTTATAGGGGCGATCACGAAACCAAAGACTCCCGAATGCCATTTGCCACAATGTTGACACTCGCCCTTCTGGGATCATTTCCCTGCCCGCGTCAAGTACTCGGTGGTCATAGGTCGATCGCGTCCTCGTCTAGAAAACCCGCGCCTCTGGGCAGTTCATCATCTCGAAATCTCTTGTTGCCTATTGAAGAGACTTTCCGAGGACCTCTTTAATTCTCAATTCCCATCATTTTGTTTCTCCTTTCTAAGCTCTTGACTTTCAAGCTGCCAACAAGTACTCGATCTCTTGTATTTGAGAATTAGGAACATCCTTATATCATCATTAATCCTCGGCGTTTACAAAAACGGACGAAAACATTCTCGTGTATTAAGCCTCAAAATTTTGTTCATATATGTACAAGAACCCTTAAGATCAAAAATTCCCTTGCTTTTGGTCGATGAATCTCGGGATATACTTTTTTTTTGAACTTGGTTTGAAAGAATTCCCAATCACTTGCTCTCTAGGTACCAAGTGAGTACTCCACCAATAGTAGGGGAATCACGTAGAGGAGATGGTACACTTTAAGCACTCATCGGTTACAAGATAGCTCATCGAGCACCGGATAGTGTTGTCCACAAAATTCAGCTCGTTGGCATCATCATCATCCGTACTTTAAATTGGTGGCCCCATGTTTTGAATCCTTCATTGAGGGCTTACCATATTTGGTATTAGGATATTGTAGTCGGGTTGCATTTTGGGAATGGAGGTTGTGGGCGTATTTATTGAATGTATTGATTAAACCATTTTCATCACACTATAAAAACCCTAGCCTCATCATTGGGATTTGGCCATAGGTTGAAGTCATGGCGCTGTCCCTTGTCGGGCGGCCACCTCTCCCATCATCAACTATTGCTTTCGGTTGGGATCGGGATCCTTTTATAAACAAACTCAAAGTCAAATTGAAATCACCACACTTCGATTCATCATTTAATGGCATGTATGCTAGACCCCAAAACCTCACGGTAGTCCTAGAATCACTAAACCGTGGCTCATACCCAATAAAATTGCACCCGAACGAGACCATTGGGGTTGGGACACGAGGGTTAAAAGCCAAGTTCACTTGTTTTGCCCATCCATTGGACATTTCCAGTCAGGCTGGAAAAACTGCGTCACTGTCCCTTAAAATCATATCTCGGTTTCAAAACTCGAAACTGGTTGTAAATTTTCCTAAATTTAGACTCATATATCCATCCATGGATTTATTTCTAGAATTTTGGTCAGGCCAATTGGTACATTTATTAGTTAAAGTCACCCATGTTACAGGGATCGACTGCTCTGACCTTCGTGCGGTATAACTTGAATATCTCTCTGTACAGGGCTTTAATGCTGGTGCCGTTTGTTTCTAATGAAACTAGACTCAAAATGGAATCTGTACATATAAATATGTCTCTAATTATTTCTGGATAATTTATAGTAAATTTTAAAGTTGCGACAGGAACCCAAAACCGTTCTGGCCTGTCTTAAATACTTTAATATCTCTTAACATGTAACTCCTATGACCATTTGTTTCTTCCATATGAAACAATCATCAATGTTCATTTACATAGCTGATTCACTTTTAATACCATTCCTACAAATTTTGGTGATTTTCACATTCACGTTACTGAGCAGCATCTGTTTTTAGGTAGGTCTTACCTATTTTGTAGTCTCCATGAACCAACTAGTCTTGCCTTACATGGTCCACATATGATCATTTTAAATGCCAATGGCTGATCATGTGACCAACATTCCCATTTCAATTCATAGTCACATCATGAACCATATATATATACAAACCAAATAGTTTAAGTTGATACTTCACTATTCGAGCCATTTATGGCGTACACATATACATCATAACATATTTAAACCAACAAGGGGTCCTTACATGCCATTTCAAGTTCAACCAAATTTATACCAAAATGGGGCTTGATGGTGGATGACTTGACTGGATCCCGAATCCGATTGCTATCGGGAAATCTAAGCGGGCCAAATGCGGATAAGCATTTTATGCTTAGTAAGTCTCAAGAATATAATCAACTCTAATTACAGCAATACATTCCATAGTTAAATGCATCATTTCATTAATGCCATTCCATAATCATACACTTACCATCCCAACTCTTATGTTCATACACAAATAACGGCTTCATTAAGGCCGATAACTGTTCCATCATAGGGCGGATATTCTGGCTCTTACTCCTAGGCAAAGCACACCTTACCTTGTCATTGGGAAATTTCACAAGGATTAGCTGAAATTTTCCAGCAATATAATTTTCAAATCACATACCTTGAGTTTAACGGATGTAGCTACTCGATCAATGCCGGGACATAGCCGGTTATGGTAACCCCCAAGGCCTCGGGACTTAACCGGATATCACGATTTCACAAAT